>NC_054702.1:65550512-65630512 GCF_016097555.1 Gigantopelta aegis
CACATATGTGCGATACGAAATAAATTTATCACACGGTTTCAAAATGTCTTTATCACTATAGTAAGATTGAATATGTATGTAATAATTGAATTTCCATCATATGGTGTTGTTAATTAAAAGTACTACTTTACTTCTTGTGTAACAATCAAACTGGCTATGACCTACCTTTAGGGAACAATCTACATAACATTTTAAATTTGTCAATGTGTATTAGACTAGTGGAAAAGCAAGGGAAAATTAAGTCATACTGACAGATGGTGTATTGTTTTTAGAACAGTTAGATTTTGTGGAAATTCATTCCACTTCTGCACAAGTTTAGGAAATAACAAGAATACCGGTGAGGTACATGTACATGATACGCCCATTATAAGTAGGTTTTGGTGACTTAGTTATGGTACATAACACACCACCATCCCAAGTTGTACTAGCATGCATGAATTAATAAGGAAGACATTGCCCAGACAAGGATTTCCTTTAATGAGCAGTGATTGATGAAAAGTAGGTCATGGTGACCTAGTTAGCAAAGGCAACATACCACCATCCCAAATTGTACTTATATGAATTGATAATAAAAATATGCTCAGGAAACAAACAGTTTACAGACAGACAGGTGTATGATCAGACAATACCATACCACAATAAGACACTCAATGATGGGCATATAAAAAAAGGTGATTACTGGGAAAATTTTATTATTAAAATTAAAATCCACACAGTCAATGTTCTCCTCAGTATAACGTCTCTAACTCAGTTAAAAAAATATATATATTACGATTCACCAGTTTAAAAGATATTTTGCATCTAGAAAAATTAAAATTAATATCACTTTGAGTAACAAAATTTAAAAATAAAAGTATGATGTCCACCTGGCTTTTCGTGATGACTGAAGACTTGATGCCCGAGAGAAATGTTGCACTGACTCAGCCCTGGAGTGCTCTGCATCCCTGCTGCCCTGGAGAGGCTGGTTAGTGTCGCCAATGGGAAGGTCAATGTCATATCCAAAGTCACTGAGTTTGTCATCATCATCAAGTGGATTCATTGATCCCACATTGGCTACTGGTGCAGCTTTGAAAAACAAAAAGAAAAAAGCATGATGAATTGCATGTATGATTTGTGTTCAACCACAACAGTTACTGCAGTCCTGAACAAAATGTATGAGAAAACAGGGTCATTTTTTTTCCATCAGAAATACCTATATTCCTCATTATCTAATTATTATTAATATTTGTTAGATACAATATTTCTGATCGTGATAGCATCAGTACATCGACCAAATGCTGATTTTAGTCAGAACAGTTCCAGTCAGAATTCACTGTTACATTAACTAATATGCGACATACTGATGATAGCGAAATGCCAGTCCAGGAGCTGATGTGGGTTGCCCAGCCAAAATGAGAGTGAACCAGTGATGAAGACACTGCCAGTCTACCAACATCGGCTCACCAACAGCATGCAGTTCTGACTAGTCTTGCTGGTGTAGTGGTTACACCATCAGCCTTAAGGATGGTTATACTATAGTCCTTCCCATCCGCCATGAACATTGTTTTTGTATACACAAAATCAGTTTAATTTGAAATTAAAAAGAAAAGTGAAAGTGTTGTGAAAACCACAAAATAACACTATTTTTGTGTCCAATTTAGAAAACAAATCGGCTCAGAAATAAATAAGTTGTAGCACACACCACATTAAGAAATTGACACTCTCTCATGGGAAGGACTATAGTTTCATATACTGGTAGTGGCTCCAATCCAAAGCAAGCTACGTCCTGCTCTCGACTTCTCAATGAGTGAGTGAATGAATGAATGAATGAATGAATGAATGAATGAATGAATGAATGAATGAATGAATGAATGAATGAATGAATGAATGGTTGAAGTCATTATATTTTTACCTGCTTTGGGTTGTTGGTTTTCTTTCCCCACAAGCCGCTTTGGTTCATCTTGTGTAGATACATTCTGTTTGCTGGAACTCTGCACAAGCATAGACATGGGAGCAGTAACCTCAACCAGTTTAGTTTCGTCTTTTGAGACCCTAGCTTGTTGAGACGTAACGTTTGATGTAACAGCAGCAGCAGCTTGTCGTGAAGCAGGTGTGCTGGACATCGGCGTCTTTGATATAACAGGAGTTACGGTAGTTGCCCGAATATTGAAGATGTTGGAACTTGGAATTGCACTAACGTTGGTGTTCACAGACTGTATTCGGTGTTCTGACAACTTCGTAACCTTGATCTTCTGATTTTCTGCTTTAACATGTTCATCTTTTTTCTGAAAATTCAAATAAATGGGGAGTTTTTAAGACACGTTTTGATTTTATTTTTCGGTCAAATTTACAAATGTTACATATAAAAATAATTAAATTAGTAATAATTTATTATTAAATCCTAAATATTTTTAGCATTTACATGATCCATGCAAAAGTTGCCAATATTTTCGACTCTAGAAAGATTGTTAACATTGCAATCATTAAAATTATGATTTTAATATGTAATACATGTTATGTAAATTTTATAAGGATATAAAATTTCATTTAAATTTGTATATTTTTTTACATATGCACCGACTCAGGTTACTAAATGTACCCACCAAGAACAACATTAGATCCTTGACAGATAATCATGCATGGTATTACAGTCCATTTTTACACCTAGCAGGTGAAAGAGAAAGTCGCCTGCTAAAATCATCAAAAGAACGCAGGTCAGCTTTCAAGAGACAGATCTATAGTCCGTCCCATCCTTTTATAAAAATGTAGACTGGTGTAGTCTTGGTACGAGATAACTATATTTGATTAAATTCATTGCAGAGAAAATAGTCAGAGTTATCTCAATAAAGAAAGACTATACCATTCCATAAACCAAAATGGTGGCCATAATGCTGTAAGTGTTGTTTTTACTGTGGTATGTATTACAGTTTTATTTATTTCTAAACGATTGTGTTTTAAATTGCACGCAAAAGTTGTCATTTTTCGTCATTTCCAAAACACTTATACATTTGTTCCTATGTCAAACCGAACAGAAATTATTTACAAAAAACATTTTTATAAAAGGATAGGATGGACTATCTCATTTGGAATCTAGCTCGTGGTTCTATATATTTTAATTCTGCAATGCTTTAAATATATCTCAGAGGTCCTAATTTTCCACACTATCCCAAACCCTCCCTTTACCCCTGTCATCTTATTTGCATATTTTTGCTTAGTGGAACAGATTTCTTTTTGCCTGCTACTTAAAAAAAAAAAAATAACAGCACACCATATTTGACTTCTGATTTCAAGTCTTGTGAATTGTTATTTTAAAAGACAAAAACATTCCAAGTAAAGTAATATGATGCCTAAACGTGAGATACTTATTATATTAGAGTTTAAAAAGTTATTTTTTCAACAAGCCCCATCTCAGAATTTGATCTGCAAGATGTCGCTGTTATTATTATTACTTCACTTCACCTGGTTGCTTTCAGCTTGTTTCTGCGTTTCACCTTCATGTTTCCTCCTGACTAATTCCCGCCACTGAGGATATTTTCTTTCGATTTCTTCTTCATACTGTTGCTAAAGAATCAAACAATGTCTTTAAATAAATTGTGTATATATTATAATAACATTATAATTATGATCCTGTGGCATATACTTAACAACTGTGTCCTGTCTGTACAAATTTTCGAACACCATGCATTATCAGACTTACGAGTGATTTGGAAAAACAAATTAGCACAAGATTCTTTTTCAGTTTCCAATGGAGTAAATATAGAAATTCAGGATTATGGATAACAGTGTAGCTGAAGCCTTTGAATTTAGCTCAGTTGCTTTAGCACATGCCTCAGGTGCTTGCGTCACAGGATCGAACCACCTTAGTAAATCTGTTCAACTGATTGGGTTTTTCTCATTCCAAACAGTGCACCACAACTGGACAAAGGCCGTAGTATGTGCTTTCCTGTCTGTGAGAAAGTGCATATAAAAGATCCCTTGCTGCATTAGGAAAATGTAGCGTGTTTCCTCTGTTGACTAAGAGTCAGAATTACCAAATGTTTGACATCCAATAGCCGATGATTAATTAATCAATGTGCTCTAATGGTGTTGTTAAACAAAACAAACTTCTAAAGCCTTTGAGTATAAATATGGTACATTTCAAATGTATAACATTGGCCACTCCTTAAAAACAAACAAATATTTGAAAATCCTATTTCAATTTTAGCACTTTTAAGGTCAATTATGCCTTCATGCATGTACCTTCAAAAACGAGGCTTATATAAAGCAATATTAAATGTTTTAAAATGTTTACATACACTGCCATAAGACAAATGTATTTTCAACACTTAGTATGATATAACTAAATGTAGATACTTTGAGAAATCTGAGTTTCTCAGTGCGTGCACTGAGTGATGCTATGTGTGCATCTGTCCGCTCAAAGTTGCGTAGAATCTGTTCATTTCTCTCTTTGCTCCGTTTTTCTTGGTCACAAATCTTCTTCCAGTATGTGTGCAATTTAACTGCTTTAAGCTTAGCCCTTAAAAACAAATTAACAGATCATTAACAGAGTGTATCATGCTATATTTAAAGTCAAAGCATGTAAATGGTAAAAACATCATTTTATGTGTTATTATCAATGACTACCGTAGTTGATTTTTTAAATTATTTTTATAAATACATTAAATAGTTGTGAACCTGGTTCAATGATTTGTGTGTATACCTGCACCAACATTAAACAAAAACTTAAAAATCTAAAGGAATAAAATAGCTATACTACAGAGTGTATAATTAGTGGAGATTTTTGGCAGTTCTTATTGTTGTCACCACCATCTACTTTTCTTACTAAAAACTACACCATACTGCATACAATAGATATATCCACCCACATGCATTATTCTCAAGTAGCATTGACCGTAGAAAATAATTAATACCTGGTACTATCAACTGGAATTAAATTTAATAAGAATTAATAAAATAACTAAAATTAGCATGCCAGAAAAGAAAATTGAAGAAATAATAAATTATTGTATTCTGTACTGACTGCCATCAAATACAATGGAGATGTAAAATGCATACTACATGTATGTGATAAATAAAATTCTTACAGGTGCTGATCAGACTGAAAATATGTCTTTAATTGTAGATCTATTTGTCGTCGTTCTTGTTCACTGCAAATATATGAAACACAAAACTATATATTTACAATACATATCAAGGGTGGGGAGAGGGGGGAAAGCATTCCAGATGCTGTTAAATAGCAACTACTATATACTGAGTACTGCAATAACCTCCACTATGCATAGAGTATGTTTTGTCATTGGTCAACTGTATTTAAAAAATATATATACATAAAATTTTTTTAAATCATTTTAATTTCAACTTATTTCTGAGCTTATATCCATTTAAGGTTCAAGCATGCTATCCTTGGCACACACCTCAACTAT
Organism: Gigantopelta aegis; assembly: GCF_016097555.1. NCBI lineage: Eukaryota > Metazoa > Mollusca > Gastropoda > Neomphalida > Peltospiridae > Gigantopelta > Gigantopelta aegis. The sequence goes on from NC_054702.1 coordinate 65,555,915, forward strand.
ATGGGCTGTCTGTCCAGAACAATGGGTTAGTTGTTAGTGCTTAGTGAGAAAGAAAAGGGTATAGTGGTCTTACACCTACCCATTGAATCGTTAAATCTCGCTCTGGGTGGGAGCCGGTACCGAGCTGCGAACCCAGTACCTATCAGCCTTTTGTCCGATAGCGTAACCATGACACCAATGAGGCCGGTCAAAAAAACACAACAATGAAAGTTAAAAAGTTTGTTTTGTTTAACTACACTACTAGAGCACACTGATTACTTAATTATTGGCTATTGGATGTCACCCCAATAATGTACATGTACACATATGTAGTTTTAATAAAAGATAAACCGAAAAGTTTAGATGTCTTATTTTAATGAATTAAAATAAGTTCTATCAACATTCTGCCCATGGTGGTTGTCATTGATCAGGACATGACCGTCTCTTTCAAGTTCTGACCAGCAATGCTGCTTCATAATATGCTGCTGGCCACAACTACTCCTCCCCCCCCCCCCCCCCACCCCACCCTCCCGGTAATAATTCTTTTTCAGTACAGTTATATTGAGAATTTCACACACTTTACAGACAAACGGTGTTATTCATACATTTCTAGGCATGAACTCATTAGGATACAATGACCAATATAATATCACCAGATACTTAGGTATAGTCCAGTGTGCATAAGAATCTTCGGTGCAGATGGTCATCTGATGACAAAACTCCTGACTGGGTGTCTATGACAAGACTCCTGACCATGTGTCTGACAAGACCACTGACCTTATATCTATGACAATAACCCTGATCTTGTGTCTATGACAAGACCCCTGACCTTGCAAGGGTGTCCCAAGAGGCATAAGGTATAATGGGGCACTACAATAAGTGTGTAAGTAAGCACTTTGCCATCGTGTAAGTCTCTTAAGCTGAGTACTTTAACTGGCCATGTGTGACAATCAACTACTTTTAAAACTTAACAGTACACAGATATTTATACCTCTAATGTCCTCAATACTTTCATGTACATGTAGTTATAATCCTTCCTACAGGGAACAACTTTTTTCATACTATGGGATTTACTACAAGTTATTTTTTTCTGAGCCGAAAGTTTTCAAGAAAACAAAAATAGTATTTACTGTTTTTCTTATGTCAAACCAAACTGAAATTATTTACAAAAAATATCTTTATAGGAAGATGGGATGGACTATAGGTGAGGCCCTCAACACCCTTTCCTTTGACAACAGTTGATTGCTAACTGTCACAGACAATGAAGCCAACATGCTTCAACTGTGACGCCATCATGTGTCCAACTCCATTTACCTATAAGTATGATTACCAGATTAACACCATGATGCTGCTCAGAGATCAAAGAAGCCTTGGCTAGCCCATGATTTGTACTACAGTGACTTTTATAAACTATTTCTTACACCCTCTGTCCAGTTGAGTTGTCAGTCAACGAGAGAAACATATTTGTACCGTTTATGTCCTTGATGCAAAATGCGTTTTGAGAAACAGACATGTTTTTTATTTTGACTTGGGATGGAACATCAAAGAAACAATGCCAACATTAATGCATGGACATCTGTTTATAGAGCTCGCCTCTAAGTAGCACCTTAAATTCATATTATTAATAAAATGAACCAAAAACTTCCACCAAAATCATCTTTATTGCCCGACAAATTATTAGGCGTGAACTAATAAATAGTTGGATGTGAACTGACAATGGGTTGGAGAATAGTGCACTGGGCACATTATGTCAATACTTTTCTTAACATGCATGGCAAGTTGCTTCCCTCTATGTAGCATATTTAAAATGGCGGGAGGGAAACGTTTGAAACATGGTACCACAAGTTTTGAATACCAGCTACATATAGGGTATGTAACAAGGTTCGGACATAGAAGAACCACATATTCTACGTCCCTTCGGACTAGGTGGAGAACTGACACAAGAATTGGACTAAGTTCCCTATAACGGTTTTTACACTACACAATAGACTGAATGACAAATTCGAGAACCAAACAAGTAGTTCGCGAATGTTAACAAAACTTTAGCTGGTTGAACTTGATAGCCTGACATGTAAGTCCACCCCTCCGGTACATAACCTCTCCACAAACAAGACTCCCTCAGTGCCCCCTGCTTTCACAGCTTGGCACACCATGGTAACTGGGCCCTAAATGATCCACGCTAGACTGAGGGAGATCTCGGAGCAACTGGAGCCCCAGAGGTGCAGTGTGCACGACCCATTGGCATATGGACATGCTCTGACACTCACCCATCCAGTCCCAGTTATGGGTAAATAGCTGAACAGATAGAGGGCGTAAGTCAAGAAAGACAATCTGTCTTGGAGAAGGACAACTCTGATTCCAAACCCATGCAGAAGCAGCATGCAAGTCCAGTAAGACAAGCTTCTACAGGACAGAAACCCTGACAGAAACACTGCTCCCGAGTTCCCGGGATTAGAATCTTCATTCAGGAACTAAGGGTGAGGTAAACCCTACAAAAAACCTCAACCTCACCAAAGTCGGAGTACGCTAGCTAGAGATCGTGAGGACCCTACCATTAGTCGAGCGTACACGCACTACCAAATGAAAAATATCTCAATCAAGTGTTCTGCGATGGTGCTCACCCTATGGACCAATGTCAGGTAGGTGTAGTGCCAGACCTCATGCCTTGAAGGGGTCCATTCATACGACTGGTGGCTCTGTTGCCTCTCACGACAGGGAGACACAGAGTAGAGCAACTGACGAATCAACGACAAGGAAGAAGACATTAAGGATACTAAATGGAACTGTGAGGGAATAAGACACAAGAAACCTAAGCTACAACAGTTCCTACACACAAACAACATAGACATTGCATGTATCCAGGAAACACACCTGAAACCAGATCACAGGTTCTTCATAAGAGGGTATGAAAGCTACAGAAACGACAGGGAAAACAGACATAAGGGCGGAGTCTTGACCCTAATATGAAACAGCATCCCAACCACAGCAATCAGCCATTCCAAAGATGAAGGAGGACTTGAACATGTCACCATCAATGCAATAAATGCTGGCAGAAAAGAACATCTTACGATCTCAAACTGCTACAGCCCACCAAACTCCATCCAGGACTTCCATACTCTGACAACATCTCAGAACTATCATCTCATGTTGGGAGACTTCAACTGTCACTCTCCCAGCTGGGGTTATGATGAACTGGATACTCATAAATCTGCCAAATGATAAACCCTCATACTTTTCAAGAGCATGGAAGATGACATCCACACCAGATCTAGCCTTTTCCACCAATGACATACATAAAATAACAACAAGAACTATCACAGACCACCTTGATGGAAGTGACCATCTTTCAATCATCCTGGAACTAAACACAGACTGATACCCAAATACCAGAAAGCTCCCTCCACAATGGAACTACAAGCAAGCAAGATGGGCAAAATTCAGGGAACATTGTGACCTCCTCTGCTCCAATGTAAACACAGAAAAGCTCAGTGAAGGTGTGGACGGAATATCAAAGGCCATACTAACAGCAGAAAACAGAACAATCCCAAGAGGGTCTAGGCAAAACTACAAATCTTTCTGGACAAGCATCCAAGCCATCCTCGACATTCTACATAAAGATATATCTACAGCAAGAGACGACATGGAGAAAAACCCTACTCCCGAAAACGTCCAGAAACACAAGCAAGTATGCGATCAGTAGAAGAACTTAAAGATGGCACAGTTGGAGAAATGCTGGAAGGAAACAACAGAGACTCTAAACTTTGAAAAGGACACAAAGAAACTCTGGAACCTGGTCAAGCCATTAAATGAGGACATAATTCCAAGTCAACCAGCCACAGTCCTAGTCGAAGATGGAGAAACCCTTACTGGTAAGCATGCAGCAAACACCATGGCTAACTGCTTCAAATCAGAAAGCACCGTCCAAAAATCAAAAGAGGAAACCCGTCAGACACAACAAGCAACAAAACTGAACCTCAAGAAAGTCAACCCAGAATCCTGTATGATGGATGAAATAACAGAATCTGAACTTGACCAAGCAACCAAAAAACTCATAAAGAAGAAGGCCCCAGGAAACGATGGAATTACAAATGAGATGATCACCAATCTTTGACAAGTGGCAAAAAAGAAGCTTCTGGAATTATTCAATCTCTCCTGGAATAATGGATGCTTCCCTTGAAAATGGAAAGAAGCAATTATAACCCCAATCCTAAAGAAATTATGGCAAAAATAGAAATGACAAAAGCAGTTACACACCCATCAGTTTCCTCACCTGCCTTGGTAAAATGCTGGAAAGAATTATCAACACTCGTCTATGTTGGTACCTTGAAAAGAAGAAAATTCTTAATAAGCACCAATCAGCATTCAGGAAACATCATAGCACAGAAGATCAGCTACTATACCTCACACAACAAATAGAAAATGCCTTCCAGGATAAGGAAAAAACAATTGCTGCATTCATAGATCTATCTATCAAAAGCTTTTGGCAAGGTCTGGAAAGATGGACTGCTTAAGAAGCCGACAAGCCACAACATAGGTGGACACATGTACCACTAGATAAGCAGCTACCTAAAGGACAGGTCAGGAAGGGTATTCCTGGATTGGATAAAAAGCAACCTAATCAAGATCCACGAAGGTGTCCCACAGGGAGGTGTTATACCTCCAACTCTGTTCAACATCTATATAAATGATGTGTCAACAAACTTCTCCAAGTATGTATCACACGCTCTCCGTGCAGATGATCTGGCCATCTGGAGCTCTGCTGAGAAACTAAACATTACTATGTGCCGAGTACAGGATACCCGTATAGTGATTTCCCTAGAAATTTGGCAAGGCATGGTAGACCAAACACTTTTGGGGCATTTTCACCATTTTTGGGGCACTTGTATTTCATTAAAAATACACAAAAATTAATTGAAATAAACATTAATGTAATTTATGTGCTTCTTTAATAAATGAATGGCAAAAGATATAAAAGGCATACTTTATTAATTAATAATACCTTTTTGGGTGTTTTATTATAAAGGCAATTTTAGAATTAATTACTGAAAAAGGCTTCTTTAATCTCAGGGCAGCATGGTGCTGATTAAGGCAAGATGGTGCTAGACTATTGAGGCATGGTGCCGCACCATGCTAAAACAAGCTAGGGAAAACACTACTCTTAACCACATCAATGAGTGATCCAAAACCTCATACGCCTTTCAAAGACCTTTTAAGACATAAAAATTAGTCTTGGTTGTTATTTTGATTTTGTGTGTTTTTTTATATAAAGATACTCTTTTAAACTCTGAAATTCTTAAGTTATAGTGAATACTAATAATTAGCATATCAGTGTGTTTGAAAGGCGTATGAGTCCAGTGTTTAGAACGTCGCCATGCGTGTCAGCTGAAATTGTCTGCCAGCGTAACTGTCTGCTAGAATCCGCTCGGTAAAGTCAGACTTTTTTCCTTTAATTCAAAGTGAAGATCGTTTCAAAGTAAGTATTTCTTGGTCTCAGATTAGGGTGGGGAAATGTGATGGTAATCGTTATTACCCCCCCCCCCCCAGCCAGTTCGCCCCCGGTCAGTTCGCCCCCAGTTTGACCTGTTCGCCCCATGTACCAGTTCACCCCCAACTGTTTGCCTGTTCGCCCCCAAATATTTGTCAGTTCGCCCCCAATTAGTTGTTACTTTTAAACAATTATTGTACTGTTTCTTTAGAGGATGTTAAAGTGTGTTTGTGTTGTGTGTGTTTCTTTTCTTAGAGGGGAGGGTTGATGTCCTTCCACAATTTGGACTGATCATGAATCATGAGAATTGTAATACGGGGTTATATTTCTAACTGAGGGATTATTGCGGGGGTTCTTTTGGCCACTAATTAGTAACCATGAAAATCAAAAAAGATGATCATCTTCTAAAAACACTATGACTGATTACATTTAACAGGTTAACACGTGATAATGGCCATAAAAGCGCGTAACGACCAGCCTAGCCAAGGCCGGCTCTTGTGCCCGTGACAGGCGTGCGCTACAACAGCTTGTTCTGAATGTGCACGTAAAACCCTATGACCTGACCTGACCTGCCTAGCCTGGCATTCATATTCAACATAGAACAAACACGTATGGATATATCAGAACAGAACTTTATTACAATCAGGCCGTTCCATCACCAATATAAAAATTTCATGACTTTCCAGGCCAGGAACATGACCCGAACTGACTGGGGGCGAACTGGTACCTTTGTAGGGGCGAACTGGTTATGCATGTGGGGGCGAAATGACTGGGGGTGAACAGACCGGGGGCGAACAGACCTAGGGGCGAATTGACTGGGCGCGAACTGGCTGGGGGGTGAAACGTCTGGTACCCATTTTGACCACAATTTCATTTCGAGCAAAATTCCTCGCAACCGTTGTCCAGAAACTGCTAATGGCGGAATGGCTAGGCCAGGTAAACCTTGCTGTTGTGTTTGCACGCGAGGTTTATCTTGGTGAACTAAATTGAACGAAGAACTTGGGCAAGTTGCCCTCCAATAGAGGGCAAAAATTGCGTTAGAAATAGCCTGCATCGTGAAACCTTTAAAAAGAATAAAAACCTCTAAGTGAATTACCTCTGATGAAGAGTATCTTGCAACTCTTTTTGACGTTCATAATATTCTACATTTGAAGTCGCCATTTTGAAACATATTTGTTGCTACGCAGTTATCTCCCCTTGTAGGGAAACACTTCCGTCATATTCGGATGAGTTCCGAGTACATCCGAAGTCAAAATACCCCAAAAGAGGGCGCTGCTCTGTGAAGCCATCGGTTGTTTTGTACAGAAATTATGTTAGTGTTTTGTTAATTTTCTCTGTGTTTTGGTTATTTCACTTAAATTAAAGCTCCTAGTTAAGAAATTTTAATATTAATAGTTTTACAGTGTACATTACAGATGGACAACGTTATGCAGTAATTATATTGCGAGGCGTGCGTCGTCAATACATTGAATTACATTGACATGATTGTTCGCGCGTTTCGTGAATCATCATTGATTTATGGGGTGGGATGTAGCCCAGTGGTAACGCGGTTGGTCTCGGATCTATGCCCGTCGGTGGTATATGCATACCAAACTTGAAACTGCGTTGGCCTAACGACAAAAATACGAATATGACTTTTACGGAAATACTATTCAACATTTTTCAGCAACAATACGTGAAACAAAATAGATTGCAACCAGTTAACATATAAACAATCAACATTCATTTCATTGTGGATGTAAAGCAAATCCATTCTTATGATTCTAGTATTAAACCAAAGTGAAGTGCCCTCCAGTAAATACGAAAGAGTGCAATGTTTCTAATTGCATTCAGGTCCATGCGTTAGCAAAACATATTGTACCATTGATGTCAATTGTGCAAATCATGGGGAAAATATCGGCCCGCCCCCCCCTATTAATGTAAAGAGGGATTATTTTGATGGGGCTTATTATATATGGAATGAATGTAGGGGGGACCCGGCGGATATTTTGCCATCCCGTGCTTAGTTGCAATTAACAGGTTAAAACCCATCCCACTGCTGATCCTAGTCAGGTTACTTGTGCTTTCTTGCACTTGTCAAGTGCGGGTGGTCCCTTCTCCCACTCAACACAACCCCTTTCTTACAAGTCCTTGACGAAGGAGCCAGTGGAAACCTACACCTTTGTCCATGACAGGCATGTGCTACAACAGCTTGCATTGAATCGATGCATGTGCACGTAAAACCCTATGACCTGACGTGATTGAAAAATGTAGCATGTTTCCTCTCTTATGTCAAAATTACCAAATGTTTGATGTTCAATAGCCAATGATTAATAAATCATTGTGCTCTAGTGGTGTTGTTAAACAAAACAAATTAGCCATGGGAAATTATGGTTTTGTAGCAGTTTTTGTTTTTAATAAATTCTAAACATGTATGTCATGCTGATCATAGCTTTAAATTACACCAAAGCCGAGATGATAAAGGGTGTGCCCAAAATAAACAGGCTCAAATTAAGTACCTCAATTTTCACTGCAAATGAATTCCTATTTTTTATACAAACTACCTTACTAAACATCAAGAAGTTTTAACTACCCATTTACCTCATTGCATTGCTTCAGGTGCATGCTTCGCAGGATCGAACCACCTTTGTGGATCCCTCCACCATTTATTGTTTTTTACATTCCAACCAGTGCACCACAACTGATCAAAGGCCATGGTTTGTGGGAAAGTGCATATATCCTAACATGTTTTAAAAAATATATTTTATTTCATGATACAAAAGCTATAGTTTGATACATAATCTATTTGACATCAGATTCACGTTGCTTGAAATTCCACCCAAACACTCATGTTTATCCAAGCTAATTGGCTATAGCTTACAAGTTATTATGATTTTGGAGGCATGTCGTTGCTCAACATCGATTTCAATCTACCACCCATTCAGACCAACAACTTTTAAATCGGCTGACCTATTGGATGCACTTCTTACATAATATTTACAAATGTGAAATCATGATTCATCTGGTTTGTAAAGCAAATAATAATAATACTAATGACATAGTTGGCTAATTAAAATATGCATAAAGAGTCGCCCTTGTTTTTATTACATCCAAATAATTTTTTAATAATTTAATAAGATAATTTTAGAAACTAGAGAAATACAGTTGTTATAGATGTATAAAATTAAAAAAAAAAAATATTGCTATATCTTTACTAATTTAGTTTTTTCTTTGTATCCTGCTTGAATCAGTATGCATTTTACACTATTGTCAAAAAATTTCCCGTTTAATTTTCAGATAATCATGTCGAGGAAAGTGTCGACAAAGGTTTTTATTGGCAACATGCCCGACACATGTCGAAAGACAGACTTAGAGGAGATGTTTTCTAAATATGGAGAAATCGTCGAGTGTGACATTGTCAAAAATTTTGGCTTTGTGGTAAGTTGACACATTTTGCTACCTTTTATATTTAATTTGCCTACCATAGTTTACCCATAGATATAAACAAGTTGGATCTTCTCAATGTCTGACTTTTTAATGGTCATTTGAAAAACCCAAATTGGATTACATGATCAAACAATGGAAAATGCCACAGTAGTGAACCACAAGAGTGAAAATCGGACAGGGCTAAGCCTGAATGAGAAGATTTATTTTAAATATTAACACCATGCATAAACTATCGGCTATATTAATCATTCAGGGACAAACTTTCCAAAGCATACACAATTTGTGTTAAAATACTAAAATTCAGTTAGGGAAGTATTTATTCTTTATAGGTCTATTCCCAGCAAACGTTTATTAAATAGGCAGTGAGTAATCATTGGCAACTATCTATTAATAACATCCCTGAGAACACATACATGTTAGATTACTACTTGAATCTATAGTAATCCACCGGCCTCTGTGGCGTCGTGGCAGGCCATCGGTCTATAGGCTGGTAGGTACTGGGTTCGGATCCCAGTCGGGGCATGGGATTTTTAATCCAGATACCGACTCCAAACCCTGAGTGAGTGCTCCGCAAGGCTCAATGGGTAGGTGTAAACCACTTGCACCGACCAGTGATCCATAACTGGTTCAACAAAGGCCATGGTTTGTGCTATCCTGCCTGTGGGAAGAGCAAATAAAAGATCCCTTTCAGCCAATCGGAAGAGTAGCCCATGTAGTGGCGACAGCGGGTTTCCTCTCAAAATCTGTGTGGTCCTTAACCATATGTCTGACGCCATATAACCGTAAATAAAATGTGTTGAGTGCGTCGTTAAATAAAACACTTCTTTCTTTCTTTCTATAGTAATCCCTTCTTACTATGCAGCTACATATATTGTTATTTCTTGTCTGGAATAAGCTGTTTAATGCTTATTTTTAGCATTTTGCTGATCCAACATGTGCTAAAACAGCTGTCGACAATTTGAATGGCATTCAGTTTCAAGGAACTGATCTAAAGGTTGAGGTAAGTGATGAATCAGTAGAGGTTGTACCTTTAATATTAAAATTCTATCAAATGACATGTTTGAGATTTATATTTCTCATGAAGTTATTACATGTTTATGTCTCTATGAATTGGGTACATATTTGGTTATGTATATAATTAAATAAGTTTGTTCATGCAAAGTTTATAAATTATGTTTTTGTTTCGCATTTATAAAGTCAAAGTGAAATAAAGGTACATGTATTACTTTTCTGACTGTCAACTTAATTAAAATTAAAACTTAATTTTTTTTTTTTTTTTTTATTTAAAAAAAAAAAACGTGCATTGAGATGAATATCTTTGGATGCAACTGTTGAAGACGATAAATAAGTTTATGATAGGCAAGACTTTTCATTTTGTGGAATTCTTGTTTATTACTGTTAAAACTAACTTATTTTGTATTTTTAACTTGTATACAGTCTGACCTCATTACAACAACCGTCATTACTTAGTACGACATTTACATCATCTAACCACAAATTGTTGGGAACAAACTTACATCAGTGTTATTCTGTTCATTACACCGGAATTCACACCTTCCGGCACTAACAGAGCAAATTAAGAACCAATTGTACATCCAACATTTGAAAACACCTCTCTACAACAACATTACATAATCACAGACACTGTGGCACATTGGCAGTACACACACAGCCACTTAGAATACTTGATCTCATAAGTGAGCCGACAGTGTCACATGCTGTCCAAGCTACCGATGTCTGCTAAATCTATAGACATGTATTGCTTTTGCAAATAAGCCTTTTCTCAACCAATTAAAGGATTAACTTCGAACAATCAAATCTTCTATCTGTAGGATATTTTGTAAATGAAACAGGTACCAATCGTAGATGTCTTTAACCAAAGAATATATGTATGTGTATTTGTTGTTTCTAATAATAATTGCAATGCATTAATTATTAATTAGTATTGTTTCTTACATCATTTTGGCAAAGGAGATAACTCATAACAATTTGATACAATAGCAATTTCGATATAACGACAAAGTGATCCAGGGACGAACATGGTCGTCATAACGAGGTCTGACTACATATTTTGGTGGGTTTAAAAATTTTTGGGGTGGGGGGGGGGGTATTCATATACAAGTTTGCCTTTGTATGACACCCAGTACCCAGTGTATATTTTTGTGCTGGGGTGTCGTTAAACATTAATTAATTAATCAATCTTTGTTTTTCAGTTATCTCATAGCCGAGTAAGACAAAAACCTGGCATGGGAGGACAGGGAGACTGTTATAAATGTGGCAAGAGTGGCCACTGGTAAGATGCTTTTTAAAAAAAATATTTAGTATTTTAGACCATCCTGGAAATAAAAAAAAATATTGTATTCTGGCTCATCAGTGTAGCTTTGAGCTTGTTGTTTGGCATTTTATATTGGGAAAAAAGAGAGTATGCAGGAGTCACAACACTGGAACAACTTTAAGATATGTGGATTATTTTGTTAATTTTTTTTTTTGTAATTGCTAATTTAATGGATATTTTATTATCCAAAAACTAAATGTTGTAGCAAGCTACTTTGTATGAAAATTAGCAATTGGTTAATTTGGCAATGAACAAGGTGAACCCTGTTAAAATTAAGATGAAGAATCGAGTTACCAAAAGTAAAGATGTCATGCATTTTTTCTTCTTTTGTCGGTGCAGTTAGAGCAGGCCTTCTAGAATACGGTGGCCCGATACCCGAGGCCAGTGTTTTTTGGATTCGGGCCAGTAAAAGTTACTTTGTGCAATCCCGATGGCAGTGTTCGAGATTAAAAATTGTGGGCAGTATCCCAGTTGGATACTAACATTTCAAAATCTGATATCCCACCTGAGAATTTAGTATCCCACTTAAACGAAATGCATAAATAACATCATAACTAACTTGGAAGACATTGTTCTCGTTCCCAGTCTATTGCTACGCCGCAATCGAAATCGCGGAATTCGTGAAATTCGCAATCAGACGGAATCGGCAAAAAGATTTGTTGCATCTATGTTTGAGTAATACTGACATAAATTAATATTTAGCAGTAATATATAAGTGTTTCTGACATTACTAATGATAAACCTACCTGTATCAATTTTCTGCAGATGTGGAATCAATATCTCAAATAAAATTTGAAGGGACGAAACATCCAACAAAAACGATAGCGACTTCCCAGTCAATTGCTATGCCGCTATTGCTCCAGTGTAGCATTAGACTGGGTAACAAGTTAGAGAAGATATTACTATGGCATAGCATTAGACTGGGTACGAGCTCAAAAATACTGTTACTTAACTTCACCAGTATATGACGACTTTCATTGTTTCAGCGAAAAATAAAAATGCAGGATTAAAAAAACCAACAACATTATATGGTATCCCGGTGGGATACTGGGTTATTGAAGTCTGGTATCCAAAATTGAATTCTGGTATCATCGGGATACCGTTAATCTCGAACATTGGATGGCAAGTGGTAAAAAAATTCTACAACGCTACGTCTTACGATCATACAAAAAAAAAAAAAGCATCTACAAGTCACTTCTTTCGATTTGCTATCACATGCATTATTTCACTAACAAATAGTTGGCCACCAGTAATCTCTGACCCATCCATGACATCAATATACCTACTGATATAACTTTATTAAAGTTATAAAGTGTAAACATTGGAAAAACAAAAGTTCATTGTTTTGCCGCCATTTTGATTTTTTACACTGAAATCCAAAAATTTGTTACTCTAATACTAATAATAAGCAAAACGATAACCAGTCTTTTATTAGTTTTAAAGGTTGTACGTCACTATTTACAAATACTTTAAATGTGTAAATTATTAATTTAATTTATAAAATATAACATAAATTGCAAAAAAAAAAGAAGAAGAAGAAGAAGCTTAAGAACACAGTATCATGAAATGGATAATTTAACAAAGTACCCAAATTGCAAAATTACTAATATGGTGTGTGTGTGTGGGGGGGGGGGGGGGGCTTAAACTGCAATACATGTACACTTTATGCTAATAAAGGTTCTTAATTGTTTCTTTTCTCTTTTTGATTTTTGAGGGGGTGAGTAAGTTCCCATTCATAAGTAAATGAATAATGCTGTTAATTGTTGTAATATCTCGGTAACATGGATTATTTTTTATAACTTATGTGGTTTTAGTGGAAATAATTATTTTAAAATTTTAATAGGTACAGTAACTTTATTCTAAACTGATGAAAATTATTTGCATATTTTTCTAAACAAACCATAAAGCATGCCCAATGAGTCTGTCTGTTGTGTAAATTGATTAAACATGATCTCAGTATGAAAAATGGATATTAAAAAGTTAATTATTTTAATTTACTGTATTTTTCACCATGGCCAGTGAATTTTCAAATCCACTGGCCCTATGGCAAGTGAATTTTAAAAATATTCTAGAACCCCTGTAGAGATTGATTTTCATTTATCACTTATCATATTATTTAGTAAATAACGGGTGTCAAAAGTAAATTACTATTTATTAACCTTCTGACTATTGCAGGTGAGTTATCTCACCCGACATTACGTAAGTCGCCATACTATACACTATACAGTGCATTCCACAATTCATATTTCCAACCGTTTTGCAGCAATTACAAAATGTCGCTGTCATTTTCAGAAATCGATAGCTGATTGTGACAGCTAATTTGATCATAAATTTGGCATTTTTCCTAACAATGAAAATCATGAAATATTGGGATATCGATCGTAGTTCGTTTCCAAAAAAGATCTGGTCAGAAAAACACAGTTATTGGGAATAATGGACATAAATACTGGACATCTGGCCACAAATGCACACAAGTAAATGCAACATTTTGCCTAATTTTAATCAATATTAACTGATGTAAAATATAAAAATTACAAACACACACAAAAATAATACTTATTGATTTAAATATAAACTTTAAAATCTTAAGTGAAAATAAAAGTTATTTAAATTTGTACCCCATCAACATGATTTTTGTTAAAAATTAATCCAGTAGTCAGAAGGTTAATAGTTTTTAAATGTCAGACATGATTAAATATATTTAGATGTGCTTAATTGGAAAATGACACTCCACATATTCACACAAAAATAAGCCAGTGCTTTTTAAGGATTCCTTGTCTGTAATAATATTATATATATGTGATTTTTTATTACAGTATATATATTTTCAGGTCAAAGGATTGTCCATCTGGACCGTGAGTATTTTCATATTGTAATATATTGTGTATTAGGTAGTTTGAAAGTCTGTTATTGCTAAACAGCTTGCCATACTTTGAGGTATTGTAATAATTTCATTATTGAGTACTTATAAAATGTTTATTTTTATTATTTGCTATTCTGATTTGATGGCTGAAGAATAGAAATTATGTTTTGTTACAATTTTTGTATTTTATTGTAAAACAAGTGGAAAGTTAAAATTGTTTTGTTTAACAACACCACTAGAGCATATTGATTAATTAATCATCTGCTATTGGATTTCAAACATTTGGCAATTCTGACTCGTAGTCATCAGAGAACACCTGCTACATTTTTCCTAATGGAGCAAGGAATCTGTTAAATGCACTTTCCCACAGACAGGAAAGCACAAACCACGGCCTTGACCAGTTGTGGTGCACTGATTGGAACAAGAAAAAGACTAATGTTATTGAGTTCCAACATATTTAAATAAATGTTAGTAAAAATCACTGAATTGACAGAACAAGACCCAGATACCCTCCAAGGGAAAGTCCGTATGCGCGACCTCGAGATCCGTACGATGACCCTTACTACAGAGACCGATATTTGCCACCGCCACCTCCGATGGACCGATACCGACCCTACCCAGACATCTACGATCGCAGGCCACCTCCTCCACCCAGAGATCCGTATTACAGAGACCGAGATCCGTACACAAGACCTCCACCGGATTATTACAGGAGATCACCACCTAGGTATGTATTTTAAAGTTGTAATGTCGGGGATATTTGTAATACTAAAATATAAAAGATATAATACTGTAGATCCTGAAATTAATGTGATCATAATATTAATGCGAAAAATGTGAGTTTGTGTTATTCGCATTAATATATAATTTGACACATTTATTTGTATGTTTTGTCCATCAGTGTGTCTCACACGCTATTAAACAAACAAAGATTAAAATTATAGTACATTTATAAAACAACTGGAGCACAATTCATCGTAGGCAAGACAGACTAATTGTCTTATAGTTGAGCAAAAGCTGACACGATTCATCGCGCATGAATGGGTTTTAGCACACTATTCCTGAGGTCATCCATTTTTTTGTTTTTACTGTTCAAGTTTGCTGCAACTTTCTCGGCATATCTTAGGAAGATACAGTTGTAATAGTACATGTTTGCTCATGTTTAGCCAGATTTAGGTGAATATATACATGTTAGATAAACAATTGCTGCAAAAATATGCTTTGATTTGATCTCACAGGAAAAAAATAGGGACTAAACAGGTTAATTAATGTGTACCCTGACATGTTGGTGAGTTGATCTCATTGAAGACGCCCAACTCAGGGTTAGTCGAAAAATGCACAGACGTGTTATTAGGAAAGTAGTATTTCATATGGAGGTCAATCGCATTAATTTCAGGATCTATAATATATTTTCTAGTACCTTTTTGATCTTTGGACAAATGAATATTTCTAATAATAAGGCTTTGCTAAAACCAATTTAAGCAGTGTATTTTCTGTTTTCCTGTCATTAATCTTATGCAACAAAAATGTCATCATTTTATTATTAGTATATTAGATGTCACCAGCACCAATAGAAATGGGCTCAATTTTTACTGCTAAAAATTCACTTGTCTGTCAATATTTTTCACTTGTCAAATTAAATGGTTTGTTTTCTTTAAGTACAAGGATGATGTTTTTGTTTGCTGAAGATAAAACTGCAGTGAACAATGTTACTTGTCCACTAGACAACCATTGAGATAACGTTTGCTTGCCTGAGCTGATTTTTACTAGTCAGGACAAATGGACAAGTTCTTATTTCAAATGTAGTCATGGGATGACATATGTATTGGATTTATGCTTTGTTGTAACTCTTTGTTGCATAACATTAAAAAAGTAAATCAAATAGTAATTTTCATAGTATACATGGAAAATAATATAGACACAAATTTTATGCTTTGCAACTGTTTTTACCAGAAGAAATGTTACAAATAAAAATTTAATCTTTATTTTCAAAAGTCATTGTTCAGTTAAAATACTGAAAACAGCTTGTGACTGTATGAATTGAATATCTTGGTTCGTTTGTTTCAGAGATCCTTACTATGATGATTACTACAGGAGACGGTGAGTCGAGATGTTTACAAACTTCAATATTGTCAAGCTTTTGTGGTGTGCGGGTGCATGGTTTCATTGTTTATTATGTAGAGTAATGTCATGTTATGTGAATTGTGTAATCCGATATGGTGTTCTTGTTTGGTAAACTTGATTTGCCCTAAATACTTTCAAAATGTTGTGTCTATCTGTAGTTTGAATTACAAAACTAAAATGTATTTTGGGGGATACATTTTGTTTTCAAGTGTTTGCTGCCCTTGGCTTGGAAAATGATCTCCTTTTGCACTTTTTTTTTTCTTTCTTTGTGAGGTAATGCATGTAAAATATCGCTTGCTGCTCTGTGGTTATAAGAGTAGTACTGTGTTGGCGGTGGTGGTTTTCATCTTAACACTGTACACATGCTTAAATTAATTTACATAATTACTGCTGACTATACAAAATGTGGTGTAATATCAAATATTCCTTTTACTCCTAATTTTGTCGGTTTAAATTTGGTCTTTACAATAAGTTAAGAGTGTATTCCAGTAATGGGTCGAAAAAGGATAATATTTGTTATTATGGATAGCTTCTTTTGGTCTGAATGTTAAATGTTTATTGCTGGCAAGTTGTGTTATCAAGTAGGGTCTGATGTACACTGTATTGTATGTGAATTAACGTTTCCTCATGGTAAGGATCTTGGTAAAGATATTTACATGTGAGGATGGATGAATTGTACATATTTATAGTATGCATGTAAGTTGGTTGTGGAAAAAAATATTTAATAAACATTTTGTTTTTAGCATGAATTGTACAATTGGGATTGTTGTTTCAATCAACTGTATTATATTTTTAAACCTCAAAATGTGTGCACTGTGCACTGAGCCTGAAGGTTTGTGTGTACATTATTCAGTATTTACTATTTTACAGCATATGTTGGCGAGACTTTTTAGGTGTTTTGTTTTTGTTGGGTTTTTGTAAAGTATGCTGAACATTCAGTTGATAGTGTACTGCAGCACTTTGTGTTGATCTCTCCATTATGATGTGGGAAGGGCATAGATTGAAGTGTTTCATAAAAAGTGGTTTCTGTTTAGACTATAAGCACAGTAGACGCAGTAAAAAGCAATTGACTACGGTCACTTTTCATATTTGCCCACTAATGATGTGTTATTTAGTAATGGGAAGATAATTGGTTAATAAGCCGTAAATCTCCCATTAATTTGATTTGTTACATGAGTCCCTGTGAATGTTTCATAGCTGACTTTATCAAATATTACTTAATTGAACCATTGGTCCTAATCATTGAGTACAATTTTTGAATGTTACCACAAGACAGAGTTAATTCCCTTCTACTTCTCTGTGGTCTTTGGCACAGGAAGTAATAAACGTTTTTACCATTATATTCAGTTTATATTATATAATACTACATGTACATTTTATTCGGATGCTTGTCAGAATCCACAAATGACACGTTTGCTGATTAATATTTACATCAGAAAATTGTATTAGATATGTTTCTAAACATTTTAATTATTTTGTTCAGCAAAAAGTGGGATTTATTTGTTGCTTTAAAATTACACTTCAAAGTGTGGTATAAAGTTGCAAATGTAATTTAATTCCACAAAGCACAATGTACATTTGAGTGTTAATCTGTTGATGGTTTATTTAAACTGATGATAGTCAAAATTTTATCTTGATTCCCTCCCAAGACAGCAGTTCTTGATATTTTCTGTGAATTTGTTGATTTTTAATTTTTTTTTATTATACATTCATAAGGTTTAAATTTTAATTGGGGGATAGTTACATGGCAATATTGCCTTCCTTTTTTAAGTAACAGGAATTGTGGCATCAAGGCCAGTTGGAGGGGCACTATGGCAAATATTTTCTTCATAAGAAGGCACGAAGGCAACTTACTTTCTGTTGATTTAAAATATTTTCACATGGTGTCTGTGGTTCTAGCCTATGCAGTTTGTGGGATACAGATGCATTGTGTCATGTTACCAATGATAATTTGACTATTTCTTACATATACAGTGTGGAATGTATGGGAGGGGCATTCACATGTGGCAAACCAGGTAGGGCACCACAGCATTTTTCTTGTCATTGACAACATCTGTTTGGGGGCAAAATGGTAAGCAATTTGTGGATTATTTACAGATTGCATTAAAATTATGTCAGATATTTCCTGAAGTAGAACATTGGATCATACTTCCATCATATAACCAATGCAGTGATGTCCAGTGATGATAAGTTCGAGATTTACAAAACGAAAAATACCGTATCATTTACATCTCTCTGCTGATCTTGCAATTACTCTGAAACCCATTCATCCATTCTTGATTTTTTTATTTTTTTTATTATATAAAGTTTGATAGCAAAAAGATTTCCTTTTGTTTATCATTGAAAATAATAAATAGTTTTGGGGAATAGATGAGGTGTTTCAAATGAGCTTTCTAGTTTGATTAACTGAAAATAACAAAAATGTTTGAAATCATGTGACTGTATCAGTGTCAGTGTATCAGTGTCCAGTGTACAACTTTAATGTGACATTAAATATATTTCGGTGGCATTTATTTAATATTTTATTCAAATAACAAGTGGATATTAATGTTTGTATTCCATTTGAAAGTAAACTTTCTAAATGAAATCCTGAACGAGATTGTAGTTAAAATTCTTCCATCAAAAAGGATCATCTTGTGTTGGATGTTGTTGTTATATTTGATTCTACTTCATCAGATTCGGAGGCCGAAGTAAAGCTATGTATGTATTATAACTGTTGCTTTATGTTCATGAAGATTTTGTTTCTTCTTTGATTGTAAAAAGTTACCGACATGTTTCCATTACAAAGATAAATGATGATGTTAATAAGTTCTGATAATTGTCACTTAATTTGTGTGTTCATATGAGAACTGTCAGATTTCAGTTTTGGAACAGTCAGTTATATTATTTACTGTTACATAGTTTTCCCATATCTGTTTCACTTTAGTCATTAATTATAATGAAGATGATAGTACTATTACCAAGTACATGTATGTCTTATACGCATGGATTGGCATAAAGACTTTTTAATACAGTAAAATTCAGATACATACAGAAGTTTATTGAATTACTTGTTTTTACTAACCTATCTAACAGTTGCATTGCTCTCTTTTTCTGTCTTCTTTTTATAGTTTTCTTTTCACTAAATTGTAATGCAAATTCTTCCCCATTAAATAACTGTTCCTACCCTCTGTGCTCTCCCCCGCCTCTTCCCCCAATATCTAAGCTAAAGACTGAATACCTTTTTTTTTCTATGTAATGAGAGAAATGACATCCGGTTAGTCAAAAGGCCTTTGCCACTTTTCATTGGCCCTCAGAATAATGTTTTTTTGTTCTTTTCTTACTAACGTCATTATAAGTTACTGTTAAAACTGTTCCGACCTTTAATTTTTCTTTTTTTAACTAAAATATTTGTATTGTCCACCAACATTTGATCTGTGTACTATCCAACAATACCTTACCTTCATTCACATTGTCTATTTTTCTTGTACAGGTCTTTGAAAATTATGCAGTCGATAGCATGTTTCTAGTGCAAACGTCTCAAATTTTGTGTAACCCGTTTTTTGTTTGTACATTTACACTGGGGCATGATTTACATAGTCTTAAAAGATGGCGCAAAATCAAATGGGTTAGGAACTGTTAACAGAAATGTTCAATTTTCAGAGACCTGCTGTTCTGGATAGACACAACTGTTCTTTGCTTACAGTGTTACACATTGGTTTGAATAGCTTTTTTGCAGTTTTTTTTTAATTAAGCATATTTATTTTAAATTATTGACAGATTTAACTTGAAGATTTCATAAAAGTTTAGTGCTAGAACTTTGGCATTACTATTAGTATTTTCATTTTGTCTTTTACAGTCACTTTCCTGTTGGGTTGGGTTTTTTACTAATCTTCATCAAACTGCAAATCAGTACATACATATAATTTAGGATTAATCAAGATCATTTTTTGGAACTGTTTGATTGGGTGTGTGCAGGGGATCAGTTATTCGAAACTTTGGAAATAGTCCACATTTCATTTGTACGAGGGAAGAATTGGGTCAGACAAAACTGGTGGTTTATTCCTGTCAATGATTTAATTGATATTTTACTCTGGCAGTGTTGTTTTATCTTGTTCAAAAATATATATATAAACATGCACTTAGCTACACATTTGTTTTTCAATATTTACATGCATGTATGTAATAGAAAATTATCATGTATGCAAATATCTTTCTTAAATATAGAGATGTGAAACAAGTCTGTAAAATATGTACAAACTATCTTAGTGGCAATATAGTTGTACAATTAAGGTTCAAATTAAATATCAGGAACATTGGAAAAGGTTGAGAAATTTTATACAAAAGGTACATGTACCGGTATTTGTTGAATGTTAGTTATTATTAACCCTTTCTTACTATGGAACGTGAAATCCCATTAAAAAAAAAATCACCGTTCAGACTACAGAACGTGAAATTCCGTTGTGTGTTTTCAGTTTGTATTTACCACCAAATTTGTCACAGGTTGACATGCACAATAGAGGCAGTGCTAACAACAACATCCTGTAGAAGTGTTACATGGTTTGCCGTGAGAATGTGCTCATTTGTTCGGCACTTTTCAGCCTATTTGGTATAACTATTCTGTTAACTACAATGGCGACATCCATTTTCTATAATACGACCTTCACAGAAAATTATCGCAATAGTGATGTTTTATCGTAATGTAACTGTGATAATTCCGTTGGAATTCCACTAGCTGAAATACTATCACGAATTCAAGATGACATACCACTTTAGAGATTTGCACGTGGTCAGAAAGATTTTCTAAATGGGTTTATTCATTTACACATTTTCATAGAAATTTGGTATGTTTTTATAATCAGTGATTTTGTTTAATATACCTCTATATATGTATAATAATGAGCTCCTTCTCATAGAAAATTGATTTACGTTTACAAATATGCTTGAACCAGTCTTCTACTATATATAGTATTGCATTCCAAACAGAACTCTGAATAATACATTACAGAAGATTTTGTAGTAGTAGTATGGATAATAGTAATTTATATTTGAAATTTCATGAAGATAACCTAATGTTTTCAAAAGTGTCAGTTTATCAAGACCTCTTAATATTGATACAAATATTTGTATTCTGAATCAGTCTCATAGAGCTATCAGTATAGGTACAATTTATACTTTGCGCTAAGTTTTATTTTAATTTTGTACATGGAGGTGATATTATTTTTGGTTCCCTACCGGTCCAATAGGAGGGGACTATAGGTTTTGTCTTCGTCTGTCTGATATATAGTTTTTCCAGATATAGGACTGAAATTTTGTTCATAGCTTTATCGTGTTTGACTTCCATGGGGATGTATCCTTTTTTGACAGAGTTATATACATGTATAGACTTGAACTTAGGAAATACAGAAGTAAAAATTCCATACACTTTTTTTTCTCTTCATCATTGTTTTTTTTCTGCATTGCCTCCAGATATTGAGCAAACATTTTGTGTATAGCTTTATCATGTTTTGTTACAGATATTTTCTTTTCTTTTCATAGTCATTTACCCATTTTTGACAGAGTTATAGCCCCTGAAGTTAGGGGATACAAATATTTGTTTTGCCTGTTAGTGGACATGTATTGCTTTAGCAGTAATCTCAGAATGCTTGTTAATTTATGCTGATGGATATACGGATAACTTTGTTGTGAAATTTTACTTTTGTTCCTGGAGATAGTGAGATAGTATTCTTATTATTGTGTTGGTGCCGATGTAAACAAGGATAACTATTGTTTTTTTTTTTATTACTGTGTTGGTGCCGATGTAAACAAGGATAACTGTTGTTTTTTTCTACGCACAGCCCTCTTCCACCAGTTCCTGGTCGTGCTGCCTCGCCTCCGCTGCCAGTCCCTCCTCGATCCCGCGTTCCCGGGCCATACTGAGAAACGGGTACCGCGTTCGTACAGACACGTGGACTTCCTGATGTATTCGCCTCGTTGATTGTCACGGTTTTCATCTTCGGAAAATTTAACACTTACGTTGTGCTTGTTTAAAAAAAGAAAGAAAAACAAAAAAAAGACGGGATTCGTGGATTCGGTTCGACGGATTTCATGTATCATTTTCATTGTGTATTATACATTCATTTTCCATATCGTGTTTAGACAATTTTTAGATCATGACAATTACGGAAGAAAAATTGTTTACATGTTACTTTTAGAATAGTGCATTTGACATAAATCGCCTACGTTCGGTGAAGACGTGTTCGTGTTTCTTGGAAGGAAATAAAATCGGTATAACGGTCAAGTGAAATTTCATTCTGCGTGTATTACGAAAAAATCTGTTTTATTGTCTAAGCTTAGTTTAAATGTTATCCTCTTTGCAAAGTTGTACTTCGTACCTGTTACAGTTTAAGTCGTAGTACGTTTTAAAGCAGTTACATAATTATATTGTAATTATGGATTATGTTCTTGTCTGTACAGTTATGTGTTCAGGGGTGCAGAAAGTACTCATCCACTTACAAATGTGAGTGAAAATTTTGACGGACTAGATTAAGAATACAACCACTAGTGGGTTTTTTTTAACTGACTGCAAATAAAGTATTTATTTTTATTTCCAATGAATCCTTTATTCCACATGTCACAGTTTCAAACTCAAACTACTTAGAATGTTGACTAAATACTCTGTTTCTGTTTCTTTATACTTTATTACTCATTTCATTTATCATCCATTTTAAATCAGTATCACTAATGCAAACAAAAGTTACAATTCAAGAGATCTGAACATTTGGTTTTATTGGATGATCACTTCAAATGAAGTTTGTATTATAACAAGTTACAACACATGTATTATGTAGTGCTGTAGGCCTTCAGACAAGTTTAACTTCTAGCAGAATAGTAAATGTTACTTGTTACTAGTCTGAAATGAAGTTTGTATTATAACAAGTTAAAACACATGCATTATGTAGTTCTGTAGGCCTTCAGACTGGTTGAACCTCTGGCAGAATAGTAAATGTTACTTGGTACTAGTCTGCAATGTTCGAGATTAAAAATGTTGCGCAGTATCCAAGTTTGATACTAACATTTCAAAATATGGTATCCCACCTGAGAATTTAGTAAACCACTTAAATGAAATTCATAAATAACATCGTAACAAACTTGGATGACACTGTTCTTGTTCCCAGTCTATATTGCTATGCTGCAATCGAAATCGCAGACTTGGTGAAATTTGCAATCAAATGGAATTGGCAAAAAGATTTGCTGCATCTGTACTGACATAAATTAATATTTAGCAGTAACCTATAAGTGTTTCTGACATTACTAATGACAAACCTACCTGTATCAATTTTGTGTAGATGTGGAATCAATATCCCAAAAATATTTTGAAATGAGGAAATATCCAACAAAAACAATAGCGACTTAGCAGTTTTCAGTCTATTGATACGCCGCTATTGCTCCAGTATAGTATTAGACTGGGTACGAGTTGGGGGAGATATTAAGGCATAGCATTAGACTGGGTACGAGCTCGAAAATACTGTTACTCAACTTCACCAGTAAATGACGACTTTCATTGTTTTAGCAAAAAATAAAAACATGATTAAAAACAACATTATATGGTATTCCGGTGGGATACTGGGTTCTTGAAGTCTGGTATCCAAAACTAAATTCCGGGATATCGGGATACCGTTACTCTCGAACACTGGTCTGGTTGATTGGTGATTTACATGTATTTTCCATTTCTGCACCCCTGTATGTTGTGTGTGTTAGCCTGTCATATATAAAAGATCAACTCAGATATTTGTTTCTTGTTTGTGAAAGTCATTTGTTTGGCTCATCAGATACCGCGACGTGTATTTCGAGAAGTCGCGTTCTGTCATACTGAAATTAACGTTTCGGATTTACTTGATTAAACTTGGCAGCTTGTCAGATATGTAACATATGCATTTGTCACACTTATCTATTATTATTATTTTTTTATTATTTTTTTTTTTTGACAATACACTGTATCTAGAGTTTTTGTTAATTGGTGGTGATGGAGGTTGTGGGAGGTGGAAGGAAACTTGGGACCAGAAAAAAGAAGACTATCATCAGTCTGTGGCACAAGCAGAGAACACATTTAGTGTTTTTTCCCAACAGACTGAGCCTTCATGCATCTTACAATTTGAATGTAATCCTTCCCACTTGATTAAACACTAGGATCAATGCAATGGGATGAGCAGCTTGCAAACTGGTTTACCCCTAGAGCAATACAGTATCACATCCAACTTACAAATACTGGTAATCATATTTTGCTACTAAAGATGATATGACTGGATGTATTGTAGTTTTGTACCTAATTCACTCTTGTTAGCTATGAGGGTGCGGGATGCAGTCCAGTGGTAAAGCGCAATCCTGATGCACGGTCAGTGTGTGGGCCCACTGGGCTATTTCTCGTTCCAGCCAGTGCACCACAATTGGTATGTCAAAGTATGTGGTATGTGTTGTCCCGTCTGTGGGATGGTGCATTTAAAAGATCCCTTGCTACTAATGAAAAACTGTAGCAGGTTTCATCTCAAAGACTGTGTCAATATGTTTGACATCCAATAGCCGATAAAAAATAAATCAGTGTGCTCTAGTGGTGTCAGTAAACAAAACAAACTGTTAGCTATGATGTCGATGTGTTTGTTCATAATCAAATCTAAACATGAAAGTAAATCAACATGGGATTGATGGAGATTGACTTACAGGCATGTAATTAAAAATGAATGAATGAATGTTTAACAACCCCAGCACGAAAAATACATCGGCAATTGATTGTCAAACTTAGGTAAATGCAAAAATTAAATTGGCATATAATTAAAACCGCACACCCTAGTTCCATCCAGCGAAAATAAATTATAATTTGGTTAATCTACAAATCTGTAACACACTTAGATCACGTTTTTATCAAATGGAGTGAAAAAGCAGGTTTTATATCGATAAATATTATGGGAATCCCCATGTCCCAATTGCTTGAAATAATTTTGAAAGTTAGTATTCTGATGTCACCGGTAGAAGCACAACAATGCCTACGTCACGACAAATTTCACAGACTTGGGGTGTGTTCGTTTCACCTCTCCTGAACATGTTCCAACTGTTCTGTCCTGGTTGTATCCCCTCTCCAGATATCGTAAGACTTAGCAAAATTATTGGTTTTAAGGGTTTGTAACGTTTTGTATTGAGACACTTACTTGTCTGAACTTTATTGTTACTGAAAATGTTCACGAACTGTGAAGAAAAATCTCACAAATGAACAACAACAAATCGGATGTTGATTGCGCGAACCGTGCACGAGAAAACAAACCGAACCAAAATGATAACGGTCACGTGATATACCAACGTCTGTGACATTAAAAATAGATTGGACCTCGCTTGCGTAACGGTTTTTTCTCGACAACACGTTTTGTGAAAAAATGCAAAAAATGCATTTCGTGGTTTTACAAACATCAGCATTACCAAAAAGCACTTCAGGTGAATGGAAATGTGTATTCTAAATAATAAAATGTAAGTAAAGTGCAATTTTATTTGTGAAAAATGGGGTTTAATAGCGAAAAACAACGCCGTAATGGTTAACAAATAAACGTAACTAGGGTGTGTCCCTTTAAATGAATGTGAACTTCTGTTATTGGGAGTTGGGGTATTAAAGCATCCTCTCTGTTTTGTGGTAGTACCGTGAGAGTGTTCAGTTTCATTGTGTGTGTATTATCTCAATGTGAAGATTTAAAATCCAGTCCCAAAGAGACCTGTGACGGCTTTCAAAATGAAAAGCGTTATTGGTCCATTCTTGAAAGATTTGTAGCTCATTGGGCTTTACCCATTCCAGCCAGTGTTCAGATGATGTCAACAATGTCCTGTCTGGTAAATTATGTATAAGAGACTGCTTGGGGTTTTTTTTATATTTTATTATTGAATTTGTAATAGTTGCTTATTTTTTTTATTCATATTGATATGGGATAATATTGTGGTACTATAAAGCCATGATTTTGGTGTCAATGAATATTTATGTCCTGTTACTTTTCTTTTTATTTATGCCTTTTTTCCTTTTTTTTTTTTTCTTTTTTTTTCCAATTTGTATATGATGAAGATATTACAGTTTGTAAAATGCCTGGTAAATGATGAAAACTGGAGTGATGTTCACAGGGCTTGGTGTAGGTAGCAAAATCTTTAACATTGCACGTTAATGTTTACATCAACTGGTTTGTATTTTGTTTACCTTTCAAGCTTCTATAGATTAGTCTTTCGGTGACTTTCAGAATTACTGTACCAAAGTCATTTTCATCTTGCATAATGATATGAATTTTAATTAACACCATGAAGAAATTATTTTTAGAATATATTTGTGAATCAGATGAATTGAAAAGTTTCATTTATCATCATCATTGGTACTGTAATATTTCCTTTTTGATTTTGGGTCCAATTTCTTTACAGCAAGGAAATGAATAATATAAAATTCATATTTTGTATAATAACATGTCAGACATTCGGGACAGCACTGAGAATTCTATGAATTATATATTTGTATCTTTCAGATTTGGGTAGTTCCTCACTGCTGATGAATGAGAGTCGAACTACCACAGTTCCTGGGAGTAGTAAAGCCACAGACGTGAAGACATTTGCCGAGAGTCCTTGTTAATGGGACTCCATGCTGGTTACCTTCTATGTACTGCATCCATTATTCTCCATTGAGGTAATGGCTGATAGGTTTTAGTAATTAATTAATAATTCATTAGTGTGACAGTGGTATGAATTCTTTGTAGATTGAATAATGTTTATCTATACAGACTTATGGTTAGAAATGTAAGAAAGGTGTTGTGTGTTTTGTTAAAGTAAGAATGCAGGTTTCGTTAATGTAATCAGGGCTAGCTCTGGCACTCACCAAATTCACCAATTGCTAATTTTGAAAGCAGTTGGCACATTTTTTAGAAAATAACTGTTGGATTCTGCAATTTTTGAAGTTTAATAAACAATTTGGCAAATTGTTTTTGCTCACCCAGAGCTAGCCCTGGTAATAACCAGTTTGAAGTTGGACAAGTAGAAAGCAGATATTTAATTAAATTTTTAATCTTGTAAATTGCCAACAGTAATTTCTACGTATCATGGAAACCTTGTGCAACCTTTACTTGACACTTAATAGGAAGACAGACTATAATAACCTTGATTCTGAGATCTGCAAAAATTGTACTTTTTTGTCTGGCAGAGTAGATGTATTAACGTTGTAGCTGTTGTAAATTTCATTGAACTATTAAAGAAAAAATAATTAGTTAATGGTGTAGGATATCGGCTTTATGTTGTGAAGGTAAGAATGGATAATTCTGCGAGGCTTGCCAGGCCGAATTTCTTATTCGGCCTAGATGGATAAAGCCAATATCCAACGTCATTATTAGTTATTATCTCTTTCCTGCAGACCATAAAAATTAAGGTGGAAAGTCATTATTTCTGTTATTTGAGCTACATTGTATGATGACCTAGAGGTCAAATACCCCGGTAAGCGATTTTGTAATGTAGCTATGTCAAAAGTCATAATCTGCTAGTATACGTTTATGACTTTGCTATAATCGGTCATCATAGTAAATGTGTATGTATACTGATGGAAAGAAATAAGGGATCACACCAACAGTAACAGCAAATAGTGACTGAAACCAAGACCCTCAATCCATAGTGTCTGAAGTTTACCGTGTTGATGGCAGTCATTTCAACACTACTGTTGTGTAGTCCCATATTAAAACTTTTTATTATCCACATGGTTCAAGATATTCACGGAAATATAACCAGTATGACACATATGTGTCATAATGATTTCACATGCACATCAAATGACGTCATTTTGGGAAGCGACGTCATAACTTAATGCGGCTTCTCCTGTGTAATCGCTTAACAAAATGACATCATTTCATCATCTCCTAGTTACATTTAAAACGTTTTGACATGGTCCTTGTTATTTGTAAAAATAATTACTGATAATGTGAATAATAAAGAAATTATTACACTTGTGTGTGAATCGTACTGATTTTACGAAACGAAATCAGTACAAAACATAGGCTCATGTAATAATCTCTATATATGATATACAGACATTACAATGCTTGTAGTGAATTACATTTGGTCTACAATTCCAAGTGTTTCCTTTCTTCTTTCCGTCAGTGTATATCAATGGCCAGGACCCTGTTCCATGCATGAATTGTAGCTGAGGTTAATTGTAGTGACTTAATGTGAGTTTACCAACTGGCACCATAAACTTTACAGCCATTCCACAAAGCAACCTTAAGGTAGTCGTAAGTGCCCTTTTAATTATTAATATATTCTTTGCAAAGAAGTGCAAATTAGTTAAATAATAAATTGGTTACTGACTTTTCGGAACATTTTGGATGTATTCATTGGTATCGGACATCCTTGAAGTAACTTTGTCAATTTATGTACTAAGCAAAAATTGCCGAATGCATAAGACGTGAGAGTTATCTCCCGTATTTTCGTGTGAAGGTCGAATGGCCTAGAATGCGTTTCATGGAACGCCGAGTTTCTTAAAAGGTATTTGGTATGAACTAGATCTACTTTTACACAATAATTTAGTATCCTTCTTAGAAAATTATCACATCATCATTAAACTGTCATTTGACAGCTACGTTAGTGGCTTACAACTGCCTTGTACCTATTGTAAATTTTCACAGTAATTTACGACAATAGTAAGCTACGCCGTGTCATGGAATGGGCTGGCGATCGTAGACAGATATTAAGGTCCCGATGGTAGGTATTTACGGTGATAGTAGTTCTAACATAGCTTCGTGGACGAGGCCCTGGCCTTGTGCTTATAATAGAGTCTAAGACAGTAACGTCATGACAATGCCATACAAATTGTATGCCTGTGACGTCATTAGAGATTGAGTCTGGACTCTAAAAGTTTTATAAGCACGGGCCCAGGTCTGAAATATTCGTAAAAATCAGCCTAAGCATATAAATGTGTTTATACACATGATTAATGGGGCTTTGTGATATTTGTTTCAGACACTAGTACCTTACATCTGCCATTTCCTGGAAGACGTGTGTTCCTGATTTTAATGGTGCAACCTGCCTCCTGAGGATTGAGTCTGGTACATTGCCACCATTCCACAGGCTTTCGTTCATGAGACTGTGCAGTGCTGAATTTTTATAGCAATGAATGTCATCTTCTTGTGTTAATAAATTTTCCACATTAATCTGTTGGGATTTTTTGTTTATATATATATAATCTGGTTTGTTCACTCAGCATATTAAAAAAAATCTATTGCATAGGTAACCAGGGAGCACAAATATGTATTTATATCTGTAGTTTATGTTGTTAGGTTACATGTACATTGAAGTTACAGGTAGCTACTTAGCCACATGTTGACATTCGTGGACTATGTGATTTGATTTTGGTGGATATGTATGTTCTAAATAAAGTAAAATGGACCAAAAACATCCGTACACATTTAAAAAGAAGAACATACATTTGCTTTTTGACTTCTATTAATGATACTGATAACATTTGGCTGCAATAAAACAAAGTTTGTTTTATTTAACGGCACTACTAGAGCACATGGATTTATTAATCATCAGTTATTGGATGTCAAACATTTGGTAATTTGGACATATACTCTTAGAAAGGAAACCCACTACATTTTTCCACTAGTAGAAAGGGATCATCCCACAGACGTGATAGAACAAACCACAGCTGTTAATATACCAGTCGTGGTGCACTGGCCGGAACAAGAAATAGCCCAATGGGGCTTACCGACGGATCGATCCTAAACCAACTGCACATCAAGCGAGTGCTTTACCACTGGGCGACTTCTATATCCCCCCACCACTAGAATAGTGATTTTTGTATATTGTGTGTAATAATATAGCAATAAAACATCCAAGTGCGTTTTGTGATGTAGAAAATGATCACTGCAGAGCTCATCACTATGTTCTGATGTTTGCAACAGACAGAATTGTCTTGTCTAATATTGGTGAAAACTATGTGTCCAGTAGTTCCAAAGATATGTAATGGCTCATTATTTTAGACAAAATAGTTTGTTCTTAAACCATTATGCACGATGAAAGTTTAATGGAAAGTCGTCCTATTTTAATTTTATTGTTTTCTATTTAGATGAGGTTCTGTCACAGTCATTGGATAGTTGTTTATGCTGTCTGTCCAGGACATGGGTTAATGGTTAGTGAGAGAAGTCACTGTAGTAATCTTGCACTTGCCTACCCATTGAATCGTTTTAATTTGCTCTGTTGGACATTAACTCTGTATCTACCATCTATAAGTCTAATGGCTTGGCCACTAAAAGTTACATACTCTGGGTTAGGCAGAATGTTCTGTTTACAAATATAACTGCATCTAACGGTTATTTAAATAAAGCAAAAGTATGATGGTCAACAGTTTTGGAGGGGGGGCGGCGGAGATTGATGAATCGGATTTAGCTCAATCGGTTGAGTTCTCGCCTGTGGTGCTTGTCGTAGGATCCATTCAACTGATTGGGGTTTTTCTCCTTCCAGCCAGTGCACCACAACTGGTCAAAGGCCGTGGTATGTGTTTTCCTGTCTGTTGGAAAGTGAATATAAGAGATTCCCTAGCTGCAGTAGGAAAAATTTAACGCGTTTCCTCTGATAACTACGTGTCAGAATTACCAGATGTTTGACATGCAATAGCCGATGATTACTAAATCAATGTGCTCTAGTGGTGTCATTAAACAAAGCAAACTTGCTTTCTCCCCGTATACGTATAGTCGTTATTGTGTTAAGATACTCCTACCCCACAAGCTTTTGCATTTTGTGGCCAATGAGTATAAAATTTTCTTGTTGACTAGCTTTGCTGTTAATTAAATAGTAACTAAGATAATTATATTCCTATTAAAGTTAGATTGGTTTAAGCACGGTTATGGTCATCTGCCTAATTGAAATACTGGCAATCCAAAGAGGCAATTGCGGGAAATGATTATGTGGGTGGGAGAGTTTATTCCCCCGACCCCTTTAGTGGCTCGGCCAGATGTGGCAACACTGACATCACATCTGGGGGTTATTTTGGGAATGTGGGCTTTCACTCCAACGTATGGTTAAAACTGAAAACGCATTAGTAGATTTGTCTAACCCACGACGTATTTATTTGTTTAAGCTTATGTTAATCAATTAAAAGTATTGTGTAGCAGTCATGTCTTGGTCCACATTGTGAGGCGGAACAGTTCAGTGGTAAAGCGCATGGCTAATGCGCGGTCGGTCTAGGATCATCCCCGTCAGTGTGCCCATTGAGATATTTCTCGTCCCAGCCAGTACACCACAACTGGTATATGAAAGGCCGTGGTATGTGCTATCCTGTCTGTGGGATGGTGCATATAAAAGATCCCTTGCTACTAATGGAAAAATGTAGCGGGTTTCCTCTCTATGACTGTCAAAATGACCATATGTTTGACATCCAATAGCCGATGATTAATAAAACAATGTGCTCTAGTGGTGTCGTTAAATAAAAACATAATGGTCCACATTGAACAACCCCCACTCGTTCAAACCTGCATAAAACAGGTACGTGTCGCCCAGTAAAACTAGTGTCGCATTTTTTTTGTTCACACGAAAACTTGTTTTTGTTTAACGACTCCACTAGAGCACATTGGTTATTGGATGTCAAACATTTGGTAATTCTGACAAGAGGAAACCCGCTACATTTTTTCATTAGCAGCAATATATGCATTTTCCCACAGATAGGAAAGCACATACCACGGTTTTTGACCATTTGTGGTCGACTGGTTGGAACGAGAGAAAAAAATAAAACTTAAACTATGTCATAAAATGACTACGGCCCCATTTTACGAAGCGATCTTAGCGCTAAGATAATCTTGGGTGCACTACAGGTGACCTTAGCGCTAAGATCGCTACGTAAAAAGGATATTTTATACCATCTGATTTCCAGTTTTAAATAAAGACGAGTACTTCAGGCCCATCGGAACGATATCTGAAATTGTGGTGGGCGGAGAGGGGCAGTTTTTTTTTTTTAAAATCTTTGTGTATCTACAGTAGGGAGAAAAAATACATGTTCGTCCTCATAGGGTGGGGGAGGTACAGGCCCCAGGTTCTTGTCATGTCATGTCATAGGGTTTTACGTGCACATTCAGAACAAGCTGTTGTAGCGCACGCCTGTCATGGGCACAAGAGCCGACCTTGGCCGGCTCCTCCGTCCATGACAGGAAAGGGGGGGGGGGGGGGCGCCTGCACTGGCAGGTGCAAGGGAGCATCAACAGCCCGACCAAGTCGGTAGTGGGGGGGGGGGGGGGGGGGGTGCTATGGAATTTTGAATGGAGCAATTATATGCCAAAGAGAAGAGGTGCGCAATTTTGATTGAGGAAATTTGGCGCAATTTTGAACGGTCGGTCAAAAAGTAAATGGCAGAGCTAGTATAGGTTTTAACATTAGTGAATCGAGAGTAGCTCGTTAATTAGACCTCTAAGATGCTGTGGTGCCTCCCTAGATTGCCCATAGGGCCCATTAGAAAGGGTCTGACCTCTTCCCCAGGTTCTTGATGACCTGTGCATATTATACCACCACTGAAAAAGAAAGAGATTCATTTATTTATTATATCGATCCATTTAACATTGGATATTCGGGGTATTTTGAAAGTCGCACCCCCTATGAGTCCGCGGCTGTACATATTAACCTTGAATTTAAAAAAAAGAAATTGTCCATACCCCCACCCTCACTACTTCAAGAAGAAATGTGCTGTTGTAAATACTGACTGCCAGTTCATCGGTTAACTTTTGGCGTAAACAGACTTACACCATATTATATATGGTGGAAACTCGGGGGACAGGCTACATCCGATTATGGACGATATATCCTGCAGGTTTGAATATCAGTCGTTGAAATCAGCCGCAACTAGAACTAAAGATTTAGGATGTATCTAAAAACTGGCATTCCTGCCATTTGTTTCCGGAGAAATATAACCGTAAATAAAATGTGTTGAGTGCGTCGTTAAATGAAACATTTCCTTTCCTGTCGTTTGCAGTATCATTTAAAATGGCATAACAGTTACTTAGGTGACTTTATTTGTAATTAAAATAAAATGTATTGTTACATGTTGCTACGTGTTTTATTTGAACATTATTATATTATTGAAATACGGAAGTGATCGATATTAATTACTACTAATGTAAATACATAATTCTACTGAGTAATGGCTTGTGAGACCAAAACATAATTAAAAAAAAAAAAAAAAAAAAAAAAAAAAATATATATATATATATATTAATCCTTTCTGTGCAAAGATCGTAACAGTATACGAATCGACAAGACATCAGGCATTGCCTAATCCATGCATATGTACCTTTCGTGATGTCACTATACAGGGATTCGTGGTAATTGCTGCAGGTAGTCTTCTTACCTAAGCCCGATCTATATTAATCGACATGGCTAAGTAGAACATGTTGATTGATATCGGCAAATGCAATCAAGCATCCAACTAGTGATATGCGAAGAAGGAAAATTGCCCGTTGAAACATTTTGATACATGCGCTTGCGCATATAAAAGCAAACACGCTTACAAATATATGAGCGCGCTCGCACACGCACACACACACAGACCTACACAGACACATGCCCACACACACATACACACACACACACACACACACACACACCAAAAGCCCCCAACGTTTCAGCCATTACAGTACATTATAGAAAATCCTTGTACAGGCCATATCTTCCTTATCAATTCATATAGGAACATCAAAACTTGAATGCAAGTACAAGTTGGGATGGCGGTGTGTCGCATTCCATAACTAGGTCACTGCGACCTACTATTCATCAAACTCCTGACGAACGTATGATGTACCCTATCGGTTCTTTTGTTTTGGGTTTGGGTGGAGAGGGGGGTTCTATTATTACTTCAGGAGCCAATTTCACAAAACATCGTAAGTTTACGTCTGCGACTAGCAGTTGCACCTGTCATACGTTTACATGTCTTTGGCATCTATTTCACTCAGAAGATTACATCATTACGGAGATGGAGTATTGTAAAGATGAAAGAAAATGAAACACGTATACTTAAAACTACATTTGTTGTACTGTTAACAGTAATACGAACTATGGTTTAATCGTAGATTTACGTTTGCGTGAAATTGGGCCAGGTGGGAAAGTGCTTGTAAAAGATTACTTGCTGTTATTTGAAAAGGCTTTCCTGTAAGACTACTTGTCAGAATAATCCAATGTTTGATATCCAATAGCCGATGATTAATAAATCAAATATGCTCTAGTGGTGTCATTAAACAAAACTAACTAACTTTCCCATGGAATTAAGTACCTATCTATCGCTCTCACTCCCACCTCTGAATATAGACCGGTATTTATTGGAAGTTTGTATTATAATTATTTAACATCATGGTTTATAATCGTTTAGACTTACAATAACAACATAAATAATTGAAATTTAATTATATAGAATTTAGGAATAGACCAATGTTTATATGATGGATTCGTTGGGGAATAGTCAAGATTGCAATAAGAAGGTGGGGGTTTTTGTTGTTTTTTTTGTTGTTTTTTTTGGGGTGTGTGTTTTTTTTTGTATTTTGTTTCATCCTCCTTGTTATCTTTTTTTCGTCTACTTTTTCTGCTTTTTTTTTTTCCGTTCTTCTATTTTCCCGCTGATTTACTGATAGCTTTATGCATTTATGAAAGGTAAAAGTGTGTCGGGGAAACCATATGGATTACATGTTGCCCGACACGTGCTATCTTAACTGTATAAGATGATAACAGCTTAGGCTGTTAAACCTTTTCCCCGCCACTTCTGTCGACCTTGTGTCAAATCAAAGATAGTACCAAACGGTTAGTTTCAACTGGCATAAGTACAGCCGGAGTCACCGTAGATACGTTCTTGCGTTCTGTGTGTATCTTTTTTCACCATCTCCTGATTATAAGGCGTTTGATTTCGGTAAATAAAATAAAATCTTGCCATGCTTTCGACATTCAGTTTCTGATAATGTCCACTTTGCTTTTGGATGGTGATTGCAAAAGAGACAAACGCCCATTTTTCGGTTTTATGATATATGATTGTGTATTTTTGTCTTGAGTATCTCATAAAATATTTTGATGAAGATGAAAAAAAAAAAAGATACTGAAACACTCCAGACATTTTTATACGCCCTTCTATGGGTCATATTATGGTATGGCATTGTCTTCTGTCCGTCCGTACATCCGTCTGTTAATTTTTTCTTGTCCGAACCATATCTTGCATACACATGCATACAGGACCATCAAACCTCACATGTAGGAACAGTTTGAGATGTCGGGTTGTCACGTACTATTACTAGCTCACTTTGACCTACCTTTCACGGTGTAAAGTTTGTTTTGTTTAACGACACCACTGCAGGGCTCGCGATGTCAGTAGTCAAATTAGCCATTGGCTAATTTTACAAAAAATGGCTAAAAAAATTTGCAAGTGGCTAAAATTTTGGATAAGCCATTCTCTGTCTTCTGGTGTGAACAAACGGTAATCTATTCGACACCTCAAACATAATAATAATACGAAATATTCAATTAGCGTAATAGCGATCTCGCGACCGGTAACGAGAGAAACGGTGTCATCAAAGAATACAGCGTAGGCCTTATGGTGTTCGCTTATTTTAATAATCACGGTTATTAATTTTAACGGCATGCATTCAACATGTATGACAGCAATGTCTGGAAGATCTGTAACTTGTTATTTTAACTTTGTAAAGTCTTTGAACCAAAGTAATAAAACCAGACCGACAATGCTGTCAATTTTAATACACATGCCAGTTCAGGGCCGAAAGACATGGAGGCCAGTGACTGGAGCACATTGATTAATTAATCATCGGCTATTGGATATCAAACATTTGGTAATTCTGACAAGCAGTCATCAGAGGAAACCCGCTACATTTTCCCTAATGCAGCAAGGGATCTTTTATATGTAACATCCCACAGACAGGATAACACATACCACGGCCTTTGACATACCAGTCGTGGCTCACTGGCTGGAACGAGAAATAGCCCAATGGGTCCACCGACAGTTTCACGGTCTACTGCACATAATAGTAAATCCTTGTCCGGACCATATCTTACATACACATGCATACAGGATCATCAAACCTCACATGTAGGAACAACTTGTGATGGCGGTTTGTCGTGTACTATTACTAGTTCACTATGACCTACTTTTCACGGTCTACTGCACATAACAGTAAATCCTTGTCCGGACCATATCTTGCATACAGATGCATACAGAATCATCAAACCTCACATGTAGGAACAACTTGGGATGGCTGTTTGTAGCGTACTACGATTAGGTCACTGTCACCTACTTTTCACGGTCTACTGCACATAACAGTAAATCCTTGTCCGGACCATATCTTGCATACAGATGCATACAGGACCACCAAACCTCACAGGTAAGAACAACTTGGGATGGCAGTGTGTCGCGTACTATTAGTATTACTAGGTCACTGTGACCTACTTTTCATGGTCTACTGCACATAACAGTAAATCCTTGTCCAGATCATATCTTGCATACAGATGCATACAGGAACAACTTGGGATGGTGGTTAATCCAAACCAAACTGTTCATCCATCCCATTGCAAACATTTCACAGAATTAGACTTGAATTTTAACCGTAACATATTCATTAATATAGATATTGTTTTCCATCATGATGGGCGTATCGTGTACCTCGCCGGTTCTCTTGTTAGAGTTAATATTAGTGCATTCAAAGGTTTAGAAAAACTCGGGTTAAATCCAGCTCTTTAATCACCTAGCAGTTAAGTGACATCACTAGAGCACATTAATTTATTAATCATCGGCTATTGTACATCAAACATTTGGTAATTTTGACATATAGTCTTAGAAAAGAAACCCGCTACATTTTTCAATTAGTAGCAAGGAATATTCTATATGCACCATCACACAGACAGGATAGTACATGCCATGGCCTTCGATATACCTGTCGTGATGCACTGGCTGAGACGAGAAATAGCTTAATGGGTCCACCGACGAGGGTCGATCGTAGATAGATTGCGCATCACCCGAGTGCTTTGCCACTACTGAGCTACATCCCGACAGTCACCCAACAAAACCAAATAAGTCTAGCATTAGCTCCCGTTCACCGTCTTGTGTTACTGCTATGTAGCAGAAGCAAAACATAAATAAATAAATAAGATGACCATAAACTAAAAAAAGAAAGAAGTGTTTTATTTAACGACGCACTCAACACATTTTATTTACGGTTATATGGCGTCAGACATATGGTTCAGGACCACACAGATTTTGAGAGGAAACCCGCTGTCGCCACTACATGGGCTACTCTTCCGATTGGCAGCAAGGGATCTTTTATTTGCGCTTCCCACAGGCAGGATAGCACAAACCATGGCCTTTGTTGAACCAGTTAAGGATAATGGCCGTGCTTAAGGTTACACACCAAGATTAATTACAACATTCAGTTCAATACAATATTTCTGTCAAAATATAAAGTAAAGTTTGTTTTATTTAACGACGCCACTAGAGCACATTGATTTTTAAAAATCTTATTATCGGCTATTGGACGTCAAACATATGATAATTCTGACACTGGTTTTTAGAGGAAACCCGCTGTCGCCACATAGGCTACTCTTTTACGACAGGCAGCAAGGGATCTTTTATTTGCGCTTCCCACAGGCAGGATAGCACAAACCATGGCCTTTGTTGAACCAGTTATGGATCACTTGTCGGTGCAAGTGGTTTACACCTACCCATTGAGCCTTGCGGAGCACTCACTCAGGGTTTGGAGTCGGTATCTGGATTAAAAATCCCATGCCTCGACTGGCATCCGAACCCAGTACCTACCAGCCTGTAGACTGATGGCCTAACCATGACGCCACCGAGGCCGGTCTGTCAGAATATATTCTGTGACGAGTACCACAATATCGCGAGGGGTACTGGTTTCAGTAAGTGCTCATTCTTGACGGCTACGTTGCAAAAATAATATAAAAAACATAGGTGTCGACTACAAACATTTTCAGTTGATCATTCTCACATCTAAATGAATATAAGGTAGCACGCATGATAGGATCAGACTAACTATCACGATGGAAATGGCCAACTCGCCGATTTCACTACTTCTACGACTGTCCAGTTGCTAGTCTAAGCGCTCTTATAACTCGATTCTCGTCGTGTACAACATCCAGTCGAAAGTCGGGAGTGGCGAAAATTACAACGTAACCGTCGAGTTGGATAAATCCGTCTTGACAGTTGATAGTTTGAGATTAGCACAAGACAAGTGTGTGTGTGTGTGTGTGTGTGTGTGTGTGCGTGTGCGCGCGTGCGTGCGTGTGTTTGTGTGTGTGTGCGCGTGTGTGTGCGCGCGTGTGTGTGTGTGCGCGCGCGTGTGTGTGTGTGCGTGCGTGCGTGGATGCGTGCGTGCGTGTGTAAACCGGATTCACTTGGGGTCTATGAAATATGCCGGTGTAGACAGATTTTGTCCAAAGTTATGGTTCTTGCGGTATAGTAATCAAAAAATACCAACGTAAATAAAACGTCATATTGACCAAACGTTTGGACTATGTGTAAGACATCTGTGAAAGCAACCGGCCTCGGTGGCGAAGTGGTTAAGCCATCGGATTACAAGCTGGTAGGTACAGGGTTCGTAGCCCGGTACCGGCTCCAACTCAGAGCGAATTCTTAAGGGTTCAGTGGGTAGGTGTAAGGCCTCACCCTCTTCTCTCTCACTAACCACTAACCAACTAACAACTAACCCAATGTCCTGGACAGACAGCCTAGATAGCTGAGGTGTGTGCCCAGGACAGCGTGCTTGAACCTTAATTGGATATAAGCACGAAAATAAATCGAAATGAAATATGAAAGCAAGGCAAAGCAATGCT
This sequence comes from Gigantopelta aegis, assembly GCF_016097555.1. Taxonomy (NCBI): domain Eukaryota; kingdom Metazoa; phylum Mollusca; class Gastropoda; order Neomphalida; family Peltospiridae; genus Gigantopelta; species Gigantopelta aegis. Next base: position 65,594,951 of record NC_054702.1, read on the forward strand.
TGCTTTAGTGATTGGTATACACCTGATTCATATAATCCGATCGATCTTGCTACCTACAACCTGTTACAACAGGTATGGTTCAAGAAGCCTTCAAAGAGGCGCGATTATTTCAGAACACTTTGGTGTCCTAATTCCTGGGGAACTGCTGTCAGTGTGTGAAAGGTGACCACTGGCAGACAATGGAAGTAAGATCGCGTTCCGGTGGAGACAGAGCTAATTACTACATAAACCATTCTTTTCTTCTTGAATTTGCATCTGAAATCCGGTGTAGGCAGCGTTTTATTAATAATAAATTAACGGTAGCTGGACGGGACTTTAAAACTGTGCCCGTTCACACAGAAATCCGGTTTAGACAGATGCCGGTTTGGAGAGAGAGAGAGAGAGAGAGAGAGAGAGAGAGAGAGAGAGAGAGAGAGAGAGAGAGAGAGAGAGAGAGAGAGAGAGAGAGAGAGAGAGAGAGGGGGGGGGGGCAGGGAGAGACAGACAGAGAGACACACACCTCCCTCCAACTTACGATGACTTCTCTTAATTACAAACATTAAATTGTACAATAAATAAATAAATAAATAAATAAATAAAGTAAACGTTTACAATAACACATATTACACACACACACACACACACACACACACACACACACACACACAGAGAGAGAGAGAGAGAGAGAGAGAGAGAGAGAGAGAGAGAGAGAGAGAGAGAGAGAGAGAGAGAGAGAGAGAAGCACATTCACTGGTCTTTGGTATACAAGTAGCGGAGCACTGGTCGGAACGGGAAACAATCCAATGGAGAATCGATCCTGTAAACCCCTTACCTCTGGGCGCCACTGGGAAACTGTATTAACGTGCCCCTATCCAAAAAGGTTCAGGCACGCCCACTACGGATTTAGCCTCTGACTTCGCCAGTGACTAACTCCGGAGCAGGAGGGGGGCGCCACTGATCTACAATGATCAGTTTAAATGAGTCCAGTAAACATAATTGCACAGACCACTGGTTTTTATTTATTACTGCGTCGTTAAGTATAGTGCCCTGGAAGATCTGGAAAGCCGTAAAAAACACATGAAGGTAATTTGTAAACAGGGGAAAACCAGATCCTCTTAATTACCATTAAATTAACTCACGCGTGAGTATACTGAGTACAGAAATCTATGTTTAACATACAACTGGTCAATCAACCTGTCCCAATGTTGATTTTCATTTCAACTTATTTTCGTGCTTATATCCAATTAAGATTCAAGCACGCTGTTATTTGCACACACATCGGCTATCTGGGCTGTCCGTCCAGGACAGTGGGTTAGTTGTTAGTGGTTAGTGAGAGAGAAGAGGTGTAGCAGCCTTACACCTACCCATTGAGCCCTTAAGAACTCGCTCTGGGTGTGAGCCGGTACCGGGCTGCGAACCCTGTACCTACCAACGTTGAAGTATGTAGATGGAATTCTAGTGCTTCTGCTGGTGCCAACTTACTTGGTAGCCAACATGTAATGATTTCATTTTGTAGGTTAATTAGAAACCAATTGGAGACCGATTCTAGATGGAGGTGCTGTAACGAAGGGTCGTTTTCCCCAGGAGGAGACACTAGTTTCTATTTTCCCGTTTCAACCAATGTGACATGTCTGGTATGTCAAAACAGCAGTCCTATATGTGGCGGCAACGGGTTTCTTCTCTTTATGTAAACCAAATGTTGTAAGCATTATTATATAAACTATCTCATAGCTGTACTTTAAAATATATTGGGGTATTCTTAACCAAGAAGTGGAATGGTACGTATAAAAGATGCCTTGCTATTAATGAAAAAACATAGCGGGTTTCCTCTCCAAGACTAAATGTGAAAATTATAAAATGTTTGACATCCAATAGCCGATGATTAATAAATCAATGTGCTCTAGTGGGTTTGTTAAACAAAACAAACTTTTGATCCGACAGACATGGTGCTATTCAAGACCAATGTAAATCATCCTTCTTTGTTTAGTTCGCTGGAAAAAAAAAAGAGCGAAAAAAAGAGCAGAAAAAACAAAAAACCCAAATCCGACTTTGATGCCATAATGTCATGTGCGAGAGTTTCATTAGACATTATAATTCCCATGTCTCGCAAATTTAGCTTCAGCCTTTTCCATTTCATAAACATTTCATCACGATCCTGCCCTAATGGAAATGAAAGATCAATTTCGAATCTTGACTCTATTCCGACATGCAGCGTGCTGAAGGAAATCCCAGTGTGTGAATTAAGACACGGCTTTATCACAGTCTTGTATATCTTCTCTCTGCTTTGTTCACGGTCGTAGGTCTCTAACTGGCTTAACAAGTCACGCAGGTTGTTAAACCCTAAATTAAAATGCGCGCGTTAAACATGTGTATACTTTGATATCATGTGCAAAGCGAAACTCAGCGGGTCCATGAGCTTTTATGTTATTCTTCATAGCTTTAATCTCTATTTCGCTAATACTGTGGTATGTGCTGTCCAAACTAAAAAGCTGCGAAGATCAGTTGCTAGGCAATTCCACGACGATTGACGTTAAATCTTCAGGGAATTTTGAATTTCAAATACCAGTATTTTGGTTAATTGTGTGTCCAAGCAGGTCTTTCTCTTAGGTTTATATCTGAAAACCACAGACTACGTAATGCTGCAATAAAACTTCATCAGGCTTTCTTAAGTGGTCTTTGGTTGCCATTCAATTAATTGCTGACTGTAAATTCGGTCACGGTCAATTATATTATGGTCATCAAAGTCTATGGATTTTTGTAGCCTATTTAGTACGGTAGCCTGTTAAGTAGCTTATGGTCATCTCATATGAGCGTAACGGCAATGCTTCGATGCAACAGTGATGAAAATTCAGGTTTTTGAAACTCAAATTGACTAATTAAAAAATAAAAAAATAATCTTATTACTACTTGGCACACATTACAGGGGCTGAATGTAGGTCAATGGTAGAGGGTCCGCCTGAGGTGCGAGAGGTCGTAGGATCGATCTTCGTCGATGGACTCCGGTTTATTCCTGCCATTTCCCCACGACTGGTAGATCAAAGTTTGTTTATTTGTTTTCTTTAACGACACCACTAGAGCACATTGATTTATTAATCATCGGCTATTGGATGTCAAACAGTTGGTAATTTTGACATACAGTCTTAGAGAAGAAACCCGCTACATTTTTTACATTAGTAGCAAAGGATATTTTATTATATGCACCATTTCACAGACAGGATATCACGGGATTTGATATATACCAGTCATGGTGTACTGGGTGGAACGAAAAATAGCCCAAATGGGCCTATCGATGGGGATCGATCCTAGACCGACCGCACATCGGGCGAGTTCTTTACCACTGGGCTACGTCCCGTCCTCTATCTAGTAGTCTGTACATACCTAGCCTATATGGTGACAGCGGGCTTCCTCTTCCTCTGTATCGAACCAATGTTGATATAGCCATATGTTAGACACCAACTAGCCGTAGTTTAAAAATATGCCGAGGTGTCTTTAAACAAACATTCCTTTCCTTCCCACACCTTGTATCCATTGACTGAACAATGTACCCGAGGTGTCTTTAAACAAACATTCCTTTCCTTCCCACACCTTGTATCCATTGACTGAACAATGTACCCGAGGTGTCTTTAAACAAACATTCCTTTCCTTCCCACACCTTGTATCCATTGACTGAACAATGTACCCGAGGTGTCTTTAAACAAACATTCCTTTCCTTCCCACACCTTGTATCCATTGACTGAACAATGTACCCGAGGTGTCTTTAAACAAACATTCCTTTCCTTCCCTCACCTTGTATCCATTGACTGAACAATGTACCCGAGGTGTCTTTAAACAAACATTCCTTTCCTTCCCACACCTTGTATCCATTGACTGAACAATGTACCCGAGGTGTCTTTAAACAAACATTCCTTTCCTTCCCACACCTTGTATCCATTGACTGAACAATGTACCCGAGGTGTCTTTAACAAACAGTCCTTTCCTTCCCACACCTTGTATCCATTGACTGAACAATGTACCCGAGGTGTCTTTAAACAAACATTCCTTTCCTTCCCACACCTTGTATCCATTGACTGAACAATGTACCCGAGGTGTCTTTAAACAAACATTCCTTTCCTTCCCACACCTTGTATCCATTGACTGAACAATGTACCCGAGGTGTCTTTAAACAAACATTCCTTTCCTTCCCTCACCTTGTATCCATTGACTGAACAATGTACCCGAGGTGTCTTTAAACAAACATTCCTTTCCTTCCCACACCTTGTATCCATTGACTGAACAATGTACCCGAGGTGTCTTTAAACAAACATTCCTTTCCTTCCCACACCTTGTATCCATTGACTGAACAATGTACCCGAGGTGTCTTTAAACAAACATTCCTTTCCTTCCCTCACCTTGTATCCATTGACTGAACAATGTACCCGAGGTGTCTTTAAACAAACATTCCTTTCCTTCCCACACCTTGTATCCATTGACTGAACAATGTACCCGAGGTGTCTTTAAACAAACAGTCCTTTCCTTCCCACACCTTGTATCCATTGACTGAACAATGTACCCGAGGTGTCTTTAAACAAACATTCCTTTCCTTCCCACACCTTGTATCCATTGACTGAACAATGTACCCGAGGTGTCTTTAAACAAACATTCCTTTCCTTCCCACACCTTGTATCCATTGACTGAACAATGTACCCGAGGTGTCTTTAAACAAACATTCCTTTCCTTCCCTCACCTTGTATCCATTGACTGAACAATGTACCCGAGGTGTCTTTAAACAAACATTCCTTTCCTTCCCACACCTTGTATCCATTGACTGAACAATGTACCCGAGGTGTCTTTAAACAAACATTCCTTTCCTTCCCACACCTTGTATCCATTGACTGAACAATGTACCCGAGGTGTCTTTAAACAAACATTCCTTTCCTTCCCTCACCTTGTATCCATTGACTGAACAATGTACCCGAGGTGTCTTTAAACAAACATTCCTTTCCTTCCCACACCTTGTATCCATTGACTGAACAATGTACCCGAGGTGTCTTTAAACAAACATTCCTTTCCTTCCCTCACCTTGTATCCATTGACTGAACAATGTACCCGAGGTGTCTTTAAACAAACATTCCTTTCCTTCCCACACCTTGTATCCATTGACTGAACAATGTACCCGAGGTGTTAAAGTCTTAATTTATTTAGGCTTTTTGTGGTTTGGTTTAGAATTTGTTTTTATTTGTTGTTGTTGTTCTTCTCCTTCTGACTTTAATTGATACGTGTGTGTGTGTGTGTGTGTTTTGTGCGTGTGTGTTTGTGTGTGTGTGTGTGTATGTGTGTGTGTGTGTTTTGTGTGTGTGTGTGTTTGTGTGTGTGTGTGTATGTGTATATATATATATATATGTATATATGTGTGTGTGTGTGTGTGTATGTATGTATGTGTGTATATGTATGTATGTGTGTATGTATGTGTGTGTATTTGTGTGTATGTGTGTATATGTGTGTATGCATGTGTGTGTATGTGTATGTGTGTATATGTATGTGTGTGTAAGTCTGTACGTATGTGTGTATGTATGTGTGTATATGTTGGTGTGTGTATGTGTTGTTGGTGTGTGTGTGTGTTGTTTGTGAGTTAGTTTGTTGGTGACTATGTGTGTACACGTGTGTGAATTGGGGTTTGCCAGAAGCAGCAGGGACAATGTTTATATAGTTTTGTTTAACGACACCACTAGAGCACATTGATTTATTAATCATCGATTATTGGATGTCAAACATTTGGTAATTTTGACATATCGTCTTCTACATTTTTCCATGAGTAGCAACGGATCTTTTAAATGCATCATCCCACAGACAGGGTATCACATACCAAGGCCTTTGATATGCCAGAGAAATAGCCCAATAGGCCCACCGACGGGAATCGACCCCAGACCGACCGCGCATCATGTGAGCGCTTTACCATCAGGCTATTACCGCCTCCACATATATAAATATACATAAACCATCCGGGATTGTTAAACAATAAGTGTTGCGGCACTGTGTAATACAACAATGCTGGCTGTGAAGAAAAAAAAAAGGAAAAAAAAAGGAGACAATAAAAAGACGACAATAACAACAGACAAAAAAATAAACAATTCTTCAAACATACCAAGTTTTATGCGCTGTTACACTTACAACAGCGATGTAAATCAATTAAGAAGACCCGTGCGAAGCCATCGCCAAAACCTTTTGCGCTCTCTAGAATCTTGACTGAAAAAAGCCGCTTCAGTTCCACTCGAGAAATCTCGATAAGTTGCCTTTGTTTATGGCATCAAGGAATTCGCGTCTAATAGCCTTGTAGATTCCTCTCCCATTCGCGTCTGACTACGAAGCGCTGTTTACCAATACTATACAGTTATACACACTTGGGCTATCGGAGAACGTGCAGGTGCAACCTGGGGAAACCACAGCGTACAGATTATAAGAAGTTATTTCAGTGTTTCGTTGGAACACACGGAAATAACAGGCTGCGAGTGTGTGACCGCGAGTGAACTGATATTGGATATGGAATAGAGAATATTTGGTGACCATTTACTGGGAATATTCAGCGGGTTTTTTTGTTGTTGTTGTTGTTGTGAATAGTTCTTGGAGATTTGAAGATACAAAAAAAAATTAATTTAAAAAATGGCTACTGCCCGTGATGATGTAAAGACCTCTTTAACAGGGCAGCACAACCACAAAAAGAATGTTCACATCAGTGAAGAGAGGGCTGAGATTATTGAAATTGTCGAAAAACACGGACCTCTCTACAATGCCATACCGTGCATGCCTCTGCCCGTGGCAGTGTTCTGTTGCGTTTTTAACATCGTCATTCCTGGATTTGGTAAGTGAAGACTTTTGTTTTTCTTTGTAAAAATTCCATTCCATGCAACATCATTCAGCATGCAATTATATAAATAAATAGAGAGATAGATAGATATTAATGGGACTGTCTTGAATCTAGAGCCTTTTGACGAGTAAACTAAATTTTCTTGTTTGAAATATCATTGTCTGTATTTGATATCCAATGTGTTGGCGATTGTGTGCTAATGTCAGGGCCGTACTCTGACCAAAATCCTAGGGGGAGGGGCACTACTTTTTATAAACAAATGAAACACTATACAAATTAAACCCTGAGATGTGTATTCTATTTTCTGGAGTAACAAAACTAAAACAGTGAGATTCTCAGGGAGGCAACTGCGGCCCTGAATGTTTGTACGGGCCTGAATGTTTGTAGTACAGTCATTGTCTTTTTTTTTAACTTCGTTATATATATGATTTTCGTACGTACGAAATTACTGAAAGGTGAAATCCATTTTGTTCTACTACAAACATTAGGAAAACAACAAAGTCCTTGTTTATACAGACACTGATAGTCTAAATAGGAAAATATCAAGTATGTAAATTTGGTCATCGAAAAGGATTTGTTAGGCGTAAACCAAGTTACAATGGATCCAAAACCCAGCACACTTCCTTTAAAAGTGTTTATAACAATGTCTTTGCCAGTGAAACTATGAAAACATTTCGTAACTATGAAGTTGAGTGGCAGTAAAGGTAATCTAGTGGACTTAGGAGAGGATGGTTCAATATTAACTACATTTAAAGATTTTTGAACACACGTTGCTTTTATGTACAAGCAGTACTGTATTGTACAATAGAGAAACGCGTGTGAAGCGTCCTCTGCAGGGACGAGGTTGCAATACGGCGTGACGCATGTTTGTTTTAGCACCACGAGCTGCATTGTTCACCGAGTCGTTTACAAAGGCCACCTAGGGGTACAGAACAATAATGTGGCCTTAACAAACAGGTGGTCTTTATATAAAGATATTATACGATAAATTATACAGAAAGTAGTATATTAGTATCTGAAGCGTAATTTTCTTGACAACCAGTTGTTATGCACATAGTCTGGGATGAATATAAAATTTTCAACACCAATGGGCCACTGTGTAGGGGAGGGGGAGTAGGTGCTAGCATTTGTTTTACTGTACATGAACAAAGTAATGAATGAATGATTATTATATAACATTTAGTGAAATATCTTAAAATATCAATGAAATAAAAGTGTTATCAGTTACTCAGTCACGATAACACATTTTAGAGTGAAAATTTCACTATTGTGTTATCGTCACTGTAGAAAGTGTTATCTTCACTGTAAGAATGCCGGAACTATTTTGCTGCTGGCATTTTAAAAATAACGGTAAATTGCCAAAAGTTATATAATAAATAGAAAATTTCATGTTTTTTGGTCAAATATGATTTATATCTCATCTCGTGAAATTTGCAATCATATCACACTCGTCGCGCAAGCGCGACTCGTAATATATCTTTGCAAACTTCACTTGATAAGATATACATCATATTTGATCCAAAAAAAAAATGAAATATCCTCTATATATTTAACGACACCCCATCACAGAGAATACATCGGCTAGTGGGTGTCAAACAAAGGTAAGTACACGAATGCAGTGGGGAACTTTATTTTACACTTTTCAACAGATGTTTGAGAAAGTCACTAGCCCCCACAGAAGCGTTGACTAGTGCCCTGTGTATTATAGTAATACAGTTGATAATTTCCACTAGCCCAGACCAAAACACACTAGCCGAACCGATGGATAATGGAATTATCGAACCCTGACTTTAAATAGAGAAATGACAAATGGTATGTTATAGAGTGGTGCTTCGTATCTGGTCGGTACCGGGAATTATTGTGCCTGAAAACATGTGCGGGCTACCACTAAAATTAGCATGATATTTTTATGCGGATTTAGGGTAGCCAAGGACTCTTCCTATTACATGCGAAACATACCTGCAATGGTTCAGACTTTCTTCGATTAACTGTAAATGCGCTTCAACTGCATATGACATTGTTATTATAGTCGTTTATTGAATTTGATTTGGTGGTATTCAAGCTATAGAGTAAAAGTAAGTAGTGTTTCTCTCTCTCTCTCTCTCTCTCTCTCTCTCTCTCTCTCTCTCTCTCTCTCTCTCTCTCTCTCTCTCTCTCTCTCTCTCTCTCTCTCTCTCTCTAAATCAAGGAACCCCACGACTCCTCGTATCTTATGCCTTTTGTAGCAGATCCGATTGTGTACAGTAAATATATTACATCTACCCAAAATAGTTTCTGTACTAATAACTAGTATATACAAGTTAATGATGAATCCACGTGGTTCTATATTACAGGACATCATGATCAGTACATCAAAAATAGTTCTATATTAAAACGCAATAAACACAATCATTATAGATAAAATGTTAAATTGTTTTACTTCATGACTTGTCTTACAAAACACTATTGTCACGATAACAAAACTGGCACAAGAAAATGCCATAAGCAAAACAAAACGACAATTCAATTTGTAGGTTTCAAAACTCGCCAAAACATATGGTGGCCCAAAATATAATAATACATGTTTGCAAATTATGGTAAGCGAACTATGAGCAAGATATTAATGTGGAATACAATATATTAATAGTGGCTCATGTGTTATAGCTCTAAAGAAGATAATATTATTTGGGCGACAAACACCATTAATGTTTTAATATTTAAGTCGCCCAAACAGGACATTGGTCGCATTTGGTGACCGGGCCACAGGCCGTTCCGAGCCCTGAATTGTAAGAAAAGTTCGAGCCTCTAAAATATTTAATATTAAAAACAAACGTCTATTGACACTTCCAGTAGCAATTTACCTTGTATTTTATTTTCAAAACCAGTTACGTTTTTATTCTTCCGAGAAGAAAATTTATTGCGCTGTTTGTAGTGTCGCTTACCATAAATACATTATAATGTGTGCAGTTGTTTTGGAAACTGGCGTTGATGAGATTTCCATCCAGACAAGACTAACTAACATAACTATGACGCACACTGCACCTCTGTCCATTGCGTTTTCGAGAGAAAAAGTAGGAATGTGTAACAGGATATTTGTTATCCTTGAAAATAATTGAGCAATTACGACTGATATTATAATCAAAGTCGAACGGCGTTATCTCGACCTCTCTTATCTCATTAGCTCAGGATACCTACTAGTATATCGAGATAAAGAAAGTGTCCAATGGCGTAATTTCCAGCAACAATTACCTTGTTGCTCGAACCATCGTTATCTCGTCGAAACCAGAGGAACAGAGTATGGAGTGTACCCTCTCCTTCTTCCCCCATCCCGAGCGCTACAGATTTTCTAATATAACCCAGGTATATAACGAACTGATGATTAACTTGTTAGAAAATAATAACAACAAAATATGTGTAAACAAAAGCAGCTGCTTCATTTGATGGTTGGCGTTTCTTCAGTAGCAATATAAATGGCATACTGAAATGAATCGAAAAATACGGGTTTAAAAAAGGCAAACATAAGAACAGTGATAACGCATTGTACAGTGAGTGTTGAACGTGAGTAACTCACTTCTCTCCCACTCACAAATATCATTTCCATCAGACAAAACCCAAACACCCAAACACCCACCCCGTCCCAAGGAAAATTCTAGATTCCCACCTGGTTTATACTTGCATGTTGCCTCCCTTGAAGTAAATTATACCCGATTGTCTTAGTTATATTTTCCCAGACAACTTTCCTTAACTACACATCAAATAGTAATATGAGATGTGCATTTTATATAACTTCTTCCTAGGAAGGCCGATCATGGTTTATTTAACGACGCACCCAACACGTTTTATTTACGATTATATGGCGTCAGCCATATGGTTAAGGACCACACAGATATTAAGAGAGGAAACCCGCTGTCGCCACTTCATGGGCTACTCTTTTTCGATTAGCAGCAAGGGATCTTTTATATGTACCACCCCACAGACAGGATAGTACATACCACGGCCTTTGTTACACCAGTTGTGGAGCACTGACTGAAATGAGAAATAGCCCAACGGGTCCACCGATGGGGATCGATCCTAGATCGACCGCGCATCAAGCGAACGCCTTACCACTGGGCTACGTCCCGCCCTTTCTTCCACGGAAGTGACACATTTTCCCAGTTCAACAATATTAAGTAATAGGGTAATATCAGTGGAGTAACTATTCTTCATGTGAGTCATTGTTCCTTTTTTCTCTCCTAGTCAAATTTTCATATATTATAGTTAAAAATAATGTTAGTTTGATTTACAAAATCTCTATTTTCCATGCCAATGTAAGACCTTTATATTCATGTGAAACGTTCTATCAAAGTACATAATACTTGTATACACTGTAACTGTAGCAGATCGACAAAGACCGATCGTAGTACTGATACATTTTAAATTCTGAATCTCATGTTAACAAATGTTTGAGACTAGATATGTCCAAAATGTAACATAATATTCAGCATTTTAACACCAATTAAAATGCATTAAACTCTTAGACTGTCAGCCTTTAAACACTAAGACATTTACTAGTAAATTACTGCTTTCAACACGATCGACATCGCATGACCAAAGAGAATATCAAAGAACAAAACCAAAACCAAGAACGAAAACCCCCAGCGTAATTCAGCTGTCTAAACCACACATATGACTGATGAGCATAAAACTAAAAATACACCAGAGAATAAACCCACGACAACAAACGAACAAATCACATATATAAACTTAGGACGATCAGTTCACGATGCATTTAGTTTTACGTATCAGAGTGATTGCATGAAAGGGTATTTGACAACAGCGCAAATCTCGTAATTTACTGCACTGCATTCCGAAACGTTCCGTGGCATGGGCTGCATTATGCATCTCATCACGGGATTATTAAAGTATCATGTTCGCATTCCAAGAGTCATCTTCTGCAGTTCTGCTTGAAACCGCTCTAGGCTGTGGTTAAAAAAAAAGAAAAAAAAAAAAAAAAAAAAAAAAAAAAAAACCGTTGAGCGGAGGAGTTCCGGTGGTGTAGTGGATAAGTCACTGGACTTAAGGCTGGTAGCTTCTGGGACCCCATCCCGGTACCGGTGTAAACGGAATACATGTCCGTAGGAATAGTTGTCTCCCCGAACTCTACCTCCTAGGAGGGGCGGGACGTAGCCCAGTAGTATTACGCTTGCTTGATGCGCGGTCGGTTGGGGATTGATCCCCGTCGGTGGGCCCATTGGGCTATTTCTCGTTCCAACTAGTACACCACGACTGGTATATCAAAGGCCTAGGTATGTTCTATCCTGTCTGTAGGATGGTGCTTATAAAAGATCCCTTGCTACTAATGGAAACATGTAGCAGGTTTCCTATCTAACTGAGACTATGTGTCAAAATTACCTAATGTTTGACATCTAATAGCCGATGATTAATAAACCAATGTGCCTTGGTGGTGTCGTTAAACAAAACAAAGTCCAATACACCGACTTCTGTCTCATTAACCAAACACAACAAACCACTAACCCACTGTCCTGGACAGACAGCCAAGATAGCTGATGGTGTCGTTAAACAAAACAAAGTCCAATACACCGACTTCTGTCTCATTAACCAAACACAACAAACCACTAACTCACTGTCCTGGACAGACAGCCAAGATAGCTGATGGTGTCGTTAAACAAAACAAAGTCCAATACACCGACTTCTGTCTCATTAACCACACACAACAAACCACTAACCCACTGTCCTGGACAAACAGCCAAGATAGCTGATGGTGTTGTTAAACAAAACAAAGTCCAATACACCGACTTCTGTCTCATTAACCACACACAACAAACCACTAACCCACTGTCCTGGACAGACAGCCAAGATAGCTGATGGTGTTGTTAAACAAAACAAAGTCCAATACACCGATTTCTGTCTCATTAACCACACACAACAAACCACTAACCCACTGTCCTGGACAGACAGCCAAGATAGCTGATGGTGTCGTTAAACAAAACAAAGTCCAATACACCGACTTCTGTCTCATTAACCACACACAACAAACCACTAACTCACTGTCCTGGACAGACAGCCAAGATAGCTGATGGTGTCGTTAAACAAAACAAAGTCCAATACACCGATTTCTGTCTCATTAACCACACACAACAAACCACTAACCCACTGTCCTGGACAGACAGCCAAGATAGCTGATGGTGTTGTTAAACAAAACAAAGTCCAATACACCGACTTCTGTCTCATTAACCAAACACAACAAACCACTAACCCACTGTCCTGGACAGACAGCCAAGATAGCTGATGGTGTTGTTAAACAAAACAAAGTCCAATACACCGACTTCTGTCTCATTAACCAAACACAACAAACCACTAACTCACTGTCCTGGACAGACAGCCAAGATAGCTGATGGTGTTGTTAAACAAAACAAAGTCCAATACACCGACTTCTGTCTCATTAACCACACACAACAAACCACTAACCCACTGTCCTGGACAGACAGCCAAGATAGCTGATGCGTGTGCCCAGTACAGCGTGCTTAATTGGATATAAGCACGAAAACAGGAATCAATGAAATAACAGTAGTTTAATTCGCTTGCAACCTGACTTAGAATGCCTCTTTGTTTTTTATTTCTTGTTTGGTAAATTATGTCAAAGAATATTTTCAAAATGCTCTTCTTTTTTTTTTCTTTTCTTTTTTTTCGGGGTGGGGGGGTGGGGGGTGGTGGGGGGATGCATTTCGATAAGATCATTTATAATAATCAGTGGAAACATCTCTAGCGACTTTTTTCGTGTTCTCATTTTCAAGGGTGCCATAGATCAAGTTTTTACCTACTGGTGTCAGATAAAACGCATACAAAGTGTATCAACCCACGCAGGCTGAACAAATCAAGATAATAACACCTTGAGTTCAATCTGATTAAAGTAAAACAGGTGTAATAGTGTCACTTGAAACTTAAAATAACTTATGTTCAGATTAGTGCATTTTGTATTCGTATCGTATTGCATCGTATACAGGGTATCAACCTCGAATGTATTTTGATTAACAGTTCACTAAATAAAACTATGGCAGTTTATTCGGCATAGATAGTATTTACAAAAATAAATAGTAACTTTGTACTACCAATCATAGCTTTCTTTCTTTTACATTATGTTCGTGCTTATATTCAATTAAGGTTCAAGCACGCTGTCCTGGGCATACACCTCACCTACAATTGCTTAAGATGCGCAAGGGAGCTTATAAATACGGCGTGAACATTCGGAAGTCATTCTCTCTTTAAGGGACTTGGTGCGCGGTTGATGTGGGATCGATCCCCTTCGGTGGGCCCATTGGTCTATTTCTCGTCCCAGCCAGTGCACCACGACTGATACACCAAAGGCCGTAGAATGTGCTATCCTGTCTGTGGGATGGTGCATATAAAAGATCCCTTGCTACTAATGGAAACAAGTGTAGCGGGTTTCCTCTCTAAGACTAAATGTAAAAATTACCAAATATCTGACATCCAATAGCCGATGATTAATAAATTAATGTACTCTAGTGGTGTCGTTAAACAAAACAAACTTTTACAATAATTTATGTTAAAAATCGTGCATTGTTTTTTTTTTATTGTATTGTATTGTACACTGGTCTGAACCTCGAATGCTCTTTGATGAACAGTTCACTATATACAACTGTAGAATTTTATTCGGCATATTATACCATACCAATCATAGATACACTTACTTAAGATGCATAAAGGATCTTATTAATAAAGTATGAACATTCGGAAGTTATTGTCTTTTAAACGTTATAGACAAATCTTTTTATAGATCGAACACGAGGGAGAACTTGTCTATGTCAGAATAATGGTATCTACACGCAGAGCAACAATCTCGTATTTGTATGCGCACAGCAAACATTCTTTGACAGCAGCTGTTCATATTCTTTTTCAAAGAAAGTGAGCGCATCTTTAACACACACATCAACACATTGTTGACGACTGACTTTATGTACCGTGCATGTTAATGATGCTATTTACGACACATAAAGGAAGGAAATGGTTTATTTAACGACGCACTCAATACATTTTATTTACGGTTATATGGCGTCGGACATATGGTTAAGGACCACACAGATATTGAGGGAGGAAACCCGCAGTCGCCACTTCAGGGGCTACTCTTTTCGATTAGCAGCAAGGGATCTTTTATATGCGCCATCCCATAGACAGGATAGCACATACCATGGCCTTTGATGTATCCAGTCGTGGTGCACTGGCTGGAGTGAGAAAAAGCCCAATGGGTCCACTGACGGGGATCGATCCCAAACCGACCGCGCATCGAGCGAGCGCTTTACCACTGGGCTACTTCCCGCCCCTTACGACACGTAAGGTCTGGAGCCATTTGGGATGCTCGTTTTCAGGTGATCAAATGCTGATGATCATTTGCGTTCGTGCTTATATTTAAATACGGTTCGAGCACATAGTAGTGGGCATGGAATTGTGTTGGATTTCCAGGACAGAGGTTAATGAAAAGGAAACGTCCCGTTACTACAGAACGAAAACAAAAATGGAAAGAACGTTACAGAGGTAGGCAGGAAAGAAAATCGTCCCCCCCCCCCCCCCCCCCAATAAACTCAGAAATCAGTATAAATAATGTATTTATGCAAGTGAGTGACAGTGAGTGATAGACCACTAGCCTGGCGCTGACGGAAATAATCAGACACGTATATAAATGCAGTCTTCAACTTCATGCCAGTCTTCTGGGACAAGGGATTTCAGATATTACGTCTCCTAGGATATGTCATCGATGGACATGCAAGCTAAACCATCGTGCATACCACGTAGAAGACGAAAGTCGATATCATCCATGATGTAGTTTGCAAGTCAGAGACTGGATGTTTTCACAGATAGTTTGTGTAAAATGGTAAAAGCAGCCACTTGGCTGGACATCAAGACCAAATACAGCTGTCATGAGTCTGAGAATGGAATCTTCCAAGTCGGTGACAACGGTGTCTACATTCAGATCTAGTTTCTGTTCTTCACACTTTTTAACTGCGGGATTCTAATGAAGGCGTTTTCGGAGAACATACTTGGTGTCATGAATAAGTTGCCATCCAGAAGAAGGTATCAGCTTCAGTTAACAGCTTACAATTTTACCTGTCATTTTCGTTCCACAGCTTATTTTCCTATGACTTTCATCCCATTGCCATTTTTTCTTGTGATTTTTTCCCCGTCTACCGCCGCACGGACCACTACCAGTCAGCAACAAAGAGATTCTTGACCGTTAACGTATAGTCAGTCGTAGAGATTCCTGATCGGAGTATATGACGTACTCGATATTGTATCCAAGCTCATGTTAGATAACCATAAGCTACTTATTGCTGTCGTAACAAATTCACAGCTATATTAAGTAACGTTTGATGACCATTTAATTGGCAGTGGCTAACGTTACAAAAACATGGTCATCCACGGTCATTGATATGGCTACCAAAGACCACTTATTGTTGTTTGATGAATTATTTAATAGTTACCAAAGACCATTTATAGTTCATCAGTTGTACTGTAACATAAAGTAGCTTAATGGTTATCTGATACTGAATCGACCATCTGATCATCGCTCTTCTGAGTCCAGCAATGCACTCACTCTGGTTGGAGCATGTACTGGAATGCTAACCTAGAACAAACCGATCAGAAACAAAACGACTAGACCACAGCGTCATGGTCGATTCTTTTCCCCCCCCCCCCCCCCCCCCCCCCCCCCCCCCCCCCCCGCCCGCATTAGGCAGACTGTTTAATGTGCTCTTGGCCACAGACAGGTGATCAGTTGGCTCGGCTAGTCACACGCCTGTTTTATGCATCGCTTGGACTATAATATCGCGACTGCAATTTCCTGATTTAAGAGTCTCGCACAGTAATGATCACAATTATCGTGCTGTATCGCGCTACGAGAAGCTATCGCTATTGTGTCAACACCAGTGCACTTAGCAAGTTCTGCACACGAAAGCATATTTTTATGTGCGCATGAGTGGAACGCCAACATAACTCCGTCTACCGCCGCACGGACCACTACCAGTCAGCAACAAAGAGATTCTTGACCGTTAACGTATAGTCAGTCGTAGAGATTCCTGATCGGAGTATATGACGTACTCGATATTGTATCCAAGCTCATGTTAGATAACCATAAGCTACTTATTGCTGTCGTAACAAATTCACAGCTATATTAAGTAACGTTTGATGACCATTTAATTGGCAGTGGCTAACGTTACAAAAACATGGTCATCCACGGTCATTGATATGGCTACCAAAGACCACTTATTGTTGTTTGATGAATTATTTAATAGTTACCAAAGACCATTTATAGTTCATCAGTTGTACTGTAACATAAAGTAGCTTAATGGTTATCTGATACTGAATCGACCATCTGATCATCGCTCTTCTGAGTCCAGCAATGCACTCACTCTGGTTGGAGCATGTACTGGAATGCTAACCTAGAACAAACCGATCAGAAACAAAACGACTAGACCACAGCGTCATGGTCGATTCTTTTCCCCCCCCCCCCCCCCCCCCCCCCCCGCCCGCATTAGGCAGACTGTTTAATGTGCTCTTGGCCACAGACAGGTGATCAGTTGGCTCGGCTAGTCACACGCCTGTTTTATGCATCGCTTGGACTATAATATCGCGACTGCAATTTCCTGATTTAAGAGTCTCGCACAGTAATGATCACAATTATCGTGCTGTATCGCGCTACGAGAAGCTATCGCTATTGTGTCAACACCAGTGCACTTAGCAAGTTCTGCACACGAAAGCATATTTTTATGTGCGCATGAGTGGAACGCCAACATAACTTCCATCATGTCGCAAGAATCCCTGGTTTCTGTCTAAGCTCATTTACTGCACAACCTTGTATTATTATGTACAACAAATAGTCAGCTACCTTACATGTCTCCCTCCCTCACCCTACTAGATCCACCCAACTTCCACCCATTCCACCCAGCTTCCATCCACACTCCACCCACTCCACCCAGCTTCCATCCACTCCACCCAGCTTCCATCCACCCACTCCACCCAGCTTCCATCCACTCCACCCAACTTTCATGCACTCCAGCCAACTTCCACCCACTCCACCCAGCTTCCATCCACACTCCACCCACTCCACCCAGCTTCCATCCACCCACTCCACCCATCTTCCATCCACTCCACCCAGCTTCCATCCACTCCACCCAACTTCCATGCACTCCAGCCAACTTCCATCCACTCCACCCAGCTTCCATCCACTCCACCCAACTTCCATGCACTCCAGCCAACTTCCATCCACTCCACCCAGCTTCCATCCACTCCACCCAACGTCCATCCACTCCACCCAGCTTCCATCCACTCCACCCAGTTTCCATCCACCCTCTCCGCCCAGCTTCCATCCACCCCACCCAACTTCCATCCACTCCAGCCAACTTCCATGCACTCCAGCCAACTTCCATCCACTCCACTCGGCTTCCATCCACTCCACCCAACTTCAATCCACTCCACCCTTCACTCCACCCAGCTTCCATCCACTCCACCCAACTTCCATCCACCCAGCTTCCATCCACTATACCCAACTTCCATCCACTCCACCCAGCTTCCATCCACACTTCATCCATGTAAGGCACTGGATGGCTTAGAATGGCAATTTGAGGCATTACCTATTAAACATACCAAGACAGGACTCGCATACTCTCAATAAAAGATAGTAAGACCAATACTCGTAGAAGGGTTTTTTTCTGGAATCACGCATCCCCGTCTCTAGCCCACCTAACGAACGGTTTCTTGATTTAAAACGATTCTCTGCTTGCTACCCGTCGACTCCATATAACAATTCACTTCATTTTCGCATTTACCTTATTTTGATACCCCATTGTCGATGTATTTTTCGTGATATGGTATCGCTAAACATGTATTCATTCATTCCATATGACACCCTCTATTCCTCAGTTCAATGAAGAAAAGCAATCATCTCTTAAAGACAAATGCAGACACTACTGCACTGATATTTCAAGTTCGATCCATTAGACTGGGGTCAAAACGATGTGTTGCTTCTTTGTTTTATTGTCGACTGATGGCATGTCCCGAATGACTAAACCTCGTGACTTTTCTACATAAACAGACCTGTTTTTATATGATTCACGCGGGAAAACTCATGCAATTTGTATGCGTTTTAAAGAAATGTTTGGACAGTTGAACGCATTAGTCTAATGATTAGAAAGATCACAATCACATGGGATGTGTCGAAATGAATATTTCCAGCAAGAAGGTGTAAATCGACTTGCTACTGAGGATATACATAACTGCGAGATAGCATAGTGTTGCAGTTGGGAATTTTTTATTTTTGTTTGTTTGTTTGTTTGTGTGTGTTTTTTTGGTGTTTTTTTGTTGAAGCATCATAGTTTTTATTATTCATGTCGGCCTAGACGTACGAGACGAATGAACTGCAGGCCAAAACAAAAATCCAGAAATTGCAAAAATCGGAAAAATCTGAACGACAAAATCATTAACACTATCAAAACTTTATATATCTACCCAAAGCTGAGTTAATAAGATGCTAAATCACTGTCATGTGTTTTAAGACTGATGCAGACCTCGCCGTTTAAGGGGAGCGATCACTCGCTCCTCATCACTCCCCTAAAACTATTTCAAGGAGAGTGATTTTTAGCTCTCCTTAGGTATGTTAATTTATAGGGTATGAGTATGGTAATATCATAAATGGCTCTCCATAATCTAAGTTAGGGAAGAAGTTAATACCTCCTCTAATTGTTTTAACGCAAAGGTCTGCTGATATGGTAGCTTTCAGCAGTCGAACTCGTCAAGGAGAATTTTGTCTCCCTCGTGATATATCCGCGTACACCCATGCTTGTTGGGTATGCTGACGATAAACAAACGTATACACGGTGATCATTAAAATTCAAAACGTTGTTTGGGGGGGGGGGGGGGGGGGGGGGGGGGGGTGGGGTTGGGGTTGTTTTTTTTTTTTTTTGCAGACTATTTAATTTTTTTCTTTGAGTTACAACAAAATGGTTTCTCGATCTTCCACCATCGGCGGGAAGGGACGTAGCCCAGTGGTAAATAGCTCGTCTGATGCACGATTGGTCTATGGTCGATCCATGTCAGTGGGCCCAATAGCCAGTGCACCATGACTGCTATATCAAAGGTCGTGGTATGTGCTATAATTTCTGTGGATAAATACATATAAAATATGCCTTGCTAATAACGGAAAAATGTAGCAACATTTCCTCTCTAAGACTATATGTCGAAATTACCAAATATTTGACATTCAATAGGCGATGATTTATAAATCAGTGTACTCTAGTGGTGTCGTTGAACAGATCTTGGTGTTACTAATATTCTGTCACTGGATGGTCTGGATTTATATATCATTGTACTCTAGTGGTGTCGTTAAACAGTTCTTGGTGTTCCTAATATTCTGTCACTTGATGGTCGGGGTTTATAAATCATTGTACTCTAGTGGTGTCGTTAAACTGATCTTGGTGTTACTAATATTCTGCCACCTGATGGTCGGGGTTTATAAAGCAATGTACTCTAGTGGTGTCGTTAAACAGTTCTTGGTGTTCCTGATATTCTGCCACTTGATGGTCTGGGTTTATAAATCAATGCGAAATGTTCCACTTTTCTCTCACGGTTGACCGGTCGCTCCTAAGATGTCGTTAAGCCTCGGGCTATTTTGAACGGCTGTCACGGAACGGCCGTGTACAGACCGAAGACACGCTGTCACGCAATGCCGGTAGGGATAAGGAGATTTTCATACCGTCAAACTTCCTATGTATACGAAACGGCGGAATTACGAATCTGCATTTGACTTGAGTACACGCAAGCGGTCGAGATGCTTAAGTAACAGAGTTGTCAAAGAAACTAGATAGTTGTACATTGGATAGCTTGTATGGTTCTTGCGGAATATTTGCATAAAAATAACTTGACATGGCATCCGCTCCTTGAAATCGTTTCTTTTCTTCGTTTTATTATTATTATTTAATTTTTTTCTTCTTGGCTATCAGATAATAGATAATAAAGCTCTATGGGAAGTAAGATAACATATCTGCTAAATTCAAGGGCCGTAAATCTGTCAAAATGGTCAAATCCCCATGAAAGTCAACCTTGATTTGTAACTACATGATAAATCTGCATATAAACTTTCAGTTTAGTATCTTGAGGCATTGCGGAAAATTATATGTGGGACAGACGGACGAGCAGACGGGGACAAAAACCTGTAGATCCATCTGGTTGGACTTGTAGGGGACTAACAAGAATTAGACTCTATAGGGGCGGGACGTAGCCTGATGCGCGGTCGGTCTGGGATCAATCCCCGTCGGTGGACCCACTGGCCTATTTCTCGTTCCAGCCAGCGCACCACGACTGGTATATCAAAGGCCGTGGTATGTGCTATCCTGTCTGTGGGATGGTGCATATAAAAGATCCCTATCTAATAATGGAAAAATGTAGCGGGTTTCCTCTCTAAGACTATGTCAAATTAACCAAATGTTTGACATCCACTAGCCGATGATTAATAAATCAATGTACTCTAGTGGTGTCGTTAAACAAAACAAACACACTATGTAGACAGTAATTACTTGAAATAGACATAACCACTGCTTCCAAAAAGTAATAATCATCCTGAAAGTTAATACGGTTGTGTGCCTTTTTAGTAGCTTTCTCAGACACTGTCGCTAATAAAAACCTACCTATCCCACGGCACTAACTAATGATCGCTTGTAGCAGAGAAAACACAAATAGGTAATAATGACACTGGTGACCACCGAGCACTCTCCGAAATGTCAGGCGTGTAGCCTGAATGTTTGTCTGTTTGTTTGTTTTGTTTAACATTGATCTATTAATCATGGACTATTGGATGTCAAACGTTTGGTAATTCTGACATATAGTCTCATATAGGAAACCAGCTACATTCTTCCATTAGTAGCATAGGATTGTAGCCTGAATGATGACAAGAAGACAACTGCTTATTGGGGTTTGAGAGCCGAGAACTGGCAATATGAAATGCAAAAAGGGTCGAAAGACGATTGGTGCCAGCACAATAGGCAGATAATGACGGGCCTCCAAAATAAAAGGCAAAGTGGGAAAATCACTGATAAAGGAAATAATATTGAAGGTTAATGTGACAAAAGTACTTAGTCTGAGTAAGATATGCTATAATGGTACTGTGCAAGGCAGATGAAATGCAAATATATGTGTTTTACCTGTTAATAAACACCACTTTTTGAAAATGTCTTGGGTCACCTTTGATGACAAGTTTGACCGTTAGACTCTGACCGTGAGAATAAAATGACCAGTTACAGTGTGATAACTGTGTAAATTAGCCATTGTCAAGGCTCATGCAATGCAAATCTGTGTATTTTTACTTGTTAATAAAGACCACTTTTTGAAAATGTCTTGGGTCACCTTTGATGACAGGTTTGACCGTTAGACTATGACCGGGAGGGTAAAATGACCAGTTACAGTGAATTATCAGGGTAAATTAGCCATTGCCAACACGTCGACCCACAGACCGGAAATCACATTCTTCCAGAACGTGGGCGTGCGCCAAAGTCATAATGAGCCTGTAGTGCCAATATCGTCTGCGAAACGCAGCACATAATCACACTAGCAAGGAAGGTTTGTTTTCAACTCTAGCGTCTTGGTGCAAACTGTGCCAGCAACGTGTGCTACAAACCATAGCCTACTGACATTCCCATATGTTTATGTTTAAATCAGGTCAGACAGCAGCAAGAACATATATATGCAGCATGCCAAAAAGTATTTCATGGGCATGCGTGTGACCCTGAGAGGAACATCCTTCGTAATGCATATTCCTTGAAATGTTGTTTTGTTTTTTACTATCAGGTAATAAATAAATATAAAATTTTCAGGATAATGATTAAACTTTGGGAGCAGTGGTCGATGTATATGTCTCTTTTAGGATGACTTACATTAAAGCGCCCTTCTAGCTTTCTCTGGCAATATTTTTTGAAAAAAAGTATCTACCCCACGGCACTAACTAATGGTAATGGTGTTTGAGGGAGTCTGACTACAGGAGGGATTGGCCCACCCCCTCACCAACCTCCCTCACCCCCACCTCGTATTCATATTTTTAACTTCCAGTCTTACATAAGAGCTGTACCACATGCACACATACCAGCATCTTGTTATAATTAGACTAGTTCCTCTGACAAAGATAGTAACTAATGCTGACAGAATATGCACACTGGTTGGTTAATGTGCGTCCCACAAATACCACAATCAAATGTCTTCCATGCTATAAGTCAATGCTATTTAAAAAAATATATATTATTATCTGTTTTGTTAATTTATTAATTACTTAAAATATGGCTGTTTGGTGTGTTAGTAATCAAAGTTCCAGATGCCGTATACACATCACCAAATGCACAAAAGGCCAAGTACGCTTGCGCGGTAAATAAGTATCTCAGATATTGCAAAAGTCAAAGCTTCTTCAAGAAAAGAAAAAAAACGAAAACGAAAACAAAACGGCAACACTGTTACAGATGCAATTCTAATCCTATTACTAGATTAAGTCACTCATCGTAATGTGTCTAATGCTGTGTTATTATTAATTAAAGTACAAACATATTACTGAGGAGTTCAGACACGACACACATCAACAGGACTTCGTCATTAATAAGTGACACATTTATAAATATAATAAATTAGTGTTTGTTTTAATTATGAAAAGTGGCTTCGATAATATAATGGTTAAGTCACTGGACACCGGCTCCCAACCAGTGTGAGTTTTAATAACCCAATGGGGAGGTGCTGGGATGGGAACTCTATTTACGTGCCCATATCCACAGAGGTTCAGGCACGCCCACCCCGGACTTAGCCTCTGACTTCGCCAGTGACCAATTCCGGGACAGGAGGGGGTGGGGAGGTGAACGCTTTACCGCTACACTGATTTCTCTTTGACTGACCACAAACCATTAACCTATTGTCCGGGGATTACAACTCAGATAGCTGATGTATTTAAGTATTTTCAAATTATATCTACTTTAACACACACACGCACGAACGCACATACACACGCACGCACAAAAAACACTCGTTCACAAAACATACATTCAAATACACACACACACACACACACACATAAAAACACACAACACGCACACACACACACACGCACACATACACACACACACACACAAACACACACAAATACACACTCAAACACACACACAATCACACAACACACTCACTCAAATACATACACACACTCAAACACACACGTGCACAATCACACACACGTACACACACACACACACGTACACACACACAACATAAAACGTACACACAAAATACAACTCACAAAACACACACACACACACACATAAACACACACAAACACACACACACACACACACACACACACACACACACATACATACACACACACACACACACACACGCGCATACACACAAACAGACTCGCACATACAAACAAAATACACACACCCACGCACACACTCGACCCCCAACGAAGGATGTGCTGGCAACTGTTGCAAAACTGTAATAATCCTGATAACGCAGACACTCGTGTAATGTATCTAGCTAGATAGAGTTAATCAAAACTGTTGCTGATACTGGATATTTAAGTCTTTTATTCAAGTACAAATTGAAAAGGCGCAATCATGCTGCTAGACAGTAGACAGGTGGAGTTGGTTTCTTAGTGTTCGTTGTGCCTTGTATGTAATAAAGTAGGTTGTTGCTTTTCCTGTTTTAATATACGGGTTTTTAAAAAAAACAAAAACATTATTTTAATATTCTGTTTTTTTTTTTTTTTTTTTTTTTTTTTTTTTTTTTTTATTTGAAAATTCGTTTATAAATAAATTACATTAAGAGCAAAAAATACAAAACTAACAATAAAAACAACAACAAAAACAAACAAACAAACAAAAAAGTAATCCACCAAATAAATGTTCTAAATAGACCATTAATTTGAGGTAAACTTCAACCTAAACAAAAACTGACAAACAAACAAGTAAATTAAAAACAAACACAAGTAAGTAAGTAAAAAAAAAAAAACCCCAACCAAGTGAGTACATTAATTAATTAATACTAAAATGCATAAATAAATGAAAGCATTTATTCGTTTTGTAACATTAAATACAAAAATGTATTCACCTTGGTATCCCTTTCTTTTTTACTGTCATTTACTTAGATGTACTTGGTATCCTATCAATTTACGACGATATCATTTGCAGCGATTTGCACATGTAGCAGATGCAAAGTCGCGTACGACAATTAGACCTGACAGTGGTGGCTATTAATTCAAAGCTTCACGGAAGTAATCCGTTAGTGGCCACTTTTCTTGACGTCACTTAATTTTGGCAGCACTGATAGGAACCTAGTGCTCTTCAGAATTGACCTGGCCACTCGGAACAGCCCATGGTGTGACAGAGTTTGTCTGATCTGTCGAATCGCCAACAACAAGGAAGTGATATTTTGCGAGTTAATTTTCAAGACATGTTTCGATTTCCCGAGGAATACGTATGAGTGATTCCCTGAAACAGTTAGACATCTTTGACGATGATTCAATTGTAAGTAAAACGATACCGCAGTCATGATGAAGACAATAATGGAAAGTATAGAAAATCCGGCGCGGCGGCGGCGCGGATGTCATATCGTTGGATTTGAAGTTTATTTTGTTTATCGATATCTTTACAGAAGATTGATTAATCATCGGCTACTGGATGTCAAAAGTTAAGTAAATCTGACACGTAGTCTTCAGAAGAAACCCTCCATGTTTCCATTAGCATCAATGATCTGTTTATGTGCACTTGCCCACAGCCATAATAGCACATACCACGGTTTTTGATATACCAGTCTTTGGGTACTGGAGGTTGGATTCAAGCATCTCTGGTGACAAATCTCAATAGTTCCGACATATGTAAAAAGTTAAAAGTTAAAGTTTGTTTTGTTTAACGACACCACTAGAGCACATTGATATATAATCATCGGCTATTGGATGTCAAACATTTGGTGATTTTGACATACAGACTTAGAGAGGAAAGCCGCTGCATTTTTGTTTTCATTGGCAGGAAGGAATCTTTTTATTTGCGCCATTCGAGAGATATGATAGCACATACCACGGCCTTTGATATACCAGTCGTAGTCCGATATATGTAAGACATATGATACTGACTGAGGTGATGATGATGATGATGATGATGATGGTGGTGATGATCATAATCATGAACATGATCATGATAAAAAGGAAGAAATACATTTTTTGGTAAAGATGATGATATAAATTATTTTAGTGCTAATATCCAACTAAGGTGCAAGCACGCTGTATTGGGAATGAAACTCAGATGTATGTGCATTGTCTGTTGGGGATTTACAGAGGATAGTTTTAAAGATATCTGGATACGAACCTAATATCAACCTGCCTTAACCCAGAAGACATGATAAGATCACTGCGCCAGTGAGTTGTAAACACCGCCATACATATTAGGTGTCCTCTTTTATTGCCAATTCAAGAAATTATTACACATGTATGGGTTTGAAAGTATCCCATTTATTTTGTATGGATGATGTGTCTGTGGGATTGAACGAGAGAGAGAGAGAGAGAGAGAGAGAGAGAGAGAGAGAGAGAGAGAGAGAGAGAGAGAGAGAGAGAGTGTGTGTGTGTGTGTGAGAGAGAGAGAGAGAGAGAGAGAGAGAGAGAGAGAGAGAGAGAGATTGATGCCCAAATACTATTGTGGCTGATAAAAAATAGTATCTATAACCACATGGTGTATCTTTACTCTAAGATATTAGATTGCAGAATAATATTCACGTAAACAACGCAAATAGTCGATCTCCTTTTAATTAAACTGATGACTCGATATGCGGCTTGGCAAACTTCAGCATGGTCCATTCTATCGACTTCATAAATAAACATCGTTTCCCAATTAACCAAGGCAATTACGGGGGCATTATTGTTCTTGTATTGGTTTCTTCGCCGTCAGGTCAACGTAATCACACTACGCGACCTTGACCTTTCGCTCGGTATAATAATGGAAGGACCCAAAAGGTCCACCATGACGTATGGTATGCGAGTAGTATCATATCTACATTGTTTCGTCCATATTGCCTGAGTACTTGACTTCTGTTAAGAGCGGCCTGACTGTTGGAACGCATGGTTTTAGTCAATAGTCTTGTCACTGCTGGTAATTACTTGTGAATGACTACCTCACTTGTTATGGCCAAGGTCATCCGCGGCCAACATGACGCCAACAGTAAACATCCTCATGTTATTGAACCTGTACAGCTGAAGACGCTCTTTGGATATTATTATATTTTTAGTATGTGCAAAATATGCGTGACCAGACGAAGTGCTAAGGCGTTTTGTAATAGCTTTAGATACTAATTAGGTACTAGTAAAATTAATCTGGTGTATACGGATTTCTAGACTGGACCGAACGGGAAGTAATGTTTGTTTAGCGATACCCCAGCGCATCTTTTTACAATAAATATGCATTGGTTGTCTAACATTGGCTAATAACATATGGTAATTGCATATAGTGTAGCCAGGATTTTATATTGGGGGAAGGGGGGGGGGGGGGGGGGCGGAGGGATCACCCAGATTATGGGCTAACAACCCTGTCTATGACTCATAGAATGAGTGGTGTTTTGAAACGACATGAACATTTAAAAGTTGGTAGGTTGGCTGGCTATACCAGTGGGTAATTGTAATGCTTGATCTTGAGAATTAGAGAAGAAACCCACTTGCAACATAACAAGAAATAGGATGAATTTTGGGTTGTATTTTTCGCTTGGTTATGCTTTTTGTTTAATTTCTCGATTATTATCATTATGATTCACGTAGGCGATAAACATAATATTATGATAATTGCGACTCAGGGAGCTGAATAATGAGTAAACAAAAGTCTACCACTGTATGGTATACTTTTCTACAGGACAGCACATATCACGGTATTTTTTATAGCTTATAAGAAGCAGTGATTTTTTTAAATGATATATATATATATATATATATATATATTTAACTATTTATATATATATATATATATATATATAATTAATATATTATTTAGATTTAGTTAACTAGTATTTCTCTTTTACAGTTAACATCACATATACATATAACATAAACAGGTTACATACATTGGAAACAGGAAAATATGCTAATGGAACATATTTCATGATAATATCCAATTAAGGTTTAAGCATGCTGCACTGGGCACATTATTCGAGATAGTAGTTCTGTTAATTTGAGAGTAAACTCGCTGGCTCCACATTGATCATTTTCACTTTTAACATTCGCTTAGCAACAGACAAGATTTCATACACCACTGTGTTGGACAAACGAGTCTAAGTATTTTAGATTACTGGTAATGTCGTCGTGTATAGATAGCACTCGATATTTCCCAGATGATCACCCATCCAAGAACTGACCGAGCTTAACTTCGCTTAACAGCAAGAACTAGCCCGAGTATTATGTCGCAGAGAGCAAGACGGACATTTGGACAGCTATAGTGCTGGCAAGAGAGCATTATATAACTGTCCAAATGTCTGTCGTGCTCTCTGATGGCAGACTACTCGGGATAAGCGAGAACTCGCGTTTGATCATGGTATAACCAGTAACTATATTGGAAAGTAATGGATGTGAAACTGTAATATCTAATTAACTTATATGTGGGGCATGACGTTAGGGGGATAATTATTCACATACATCAGGTGAGCTCATGGCGAAGTAATTTTCTTCCTAATGCATGCGCAGGGATAGTTTATTACATGCCGCGTTCCAAGGACGTTTTAATAACTTAATACGACAGATCATTTTCTAACCGCACCATGTACTGAGTATAGTCTGCACCGCACCGAACGAGATAATTGCAGGTCGTCTGAACAGTCTGTAATGCAATAATAACAACTACATATTTGATTGTTGATATGCGACTGTATCTATTAATGAAAATACTATTTAAAAGTATATGATTATCTAAACCCATAAGGCGGGAAAAGTAAAATTATGAAACAAGTACCATTTATAGTGTCCCTTTTCTCTAGTCCAAGAAGACACTCTGTTACTGTGTCTTGATTCGCTTTCATTGCTACCATGGGCACAGAAAGCTGTATGTATGTATACATGTATTCGTATGTATAGATGTATGAATATCTATATATTGTATGTTTGACATGTACATACCGGTACATAGATATTAACGCACTGGCATTGGTGAAAAAAATCCTCTTTTTTATTGACTTACAAAATATCTATCATGCCGTTGCTGAGAATGGAACCTTATCCACCGAATAGTCTACAGTTTTCAGACCACCACGATAACCGTTCGGTCACCGAGCTTTTGGTGAAAAAAATGTTCAGTTAACCGATGATGTACGTGGTGTTGTTAACGTACATGGATTTATGAGCATACCTGGCACTGGCAAGTATGTGCAGATGTATGAATATCTATATGCTGTTTGTATGTCGGGTTTGCCGAGTGCGTACATAGATATTAATGCATAGGTACAGGGAATAAACTCTTTTTTGGCCTCAAACATTGTCGCATGATGTTCCTGGGACTCGAACCTAAGGCATCGAATCGACCGCAGTTTCCAGAACACCACGTTATCCATTCGGCCATCGAGACATTCTTGAATGTTGAATTAACCGATGGTAAACACGGGGCCTACCAATCACTTGGTCGGCCCTTAACGTACATGGATCCGTGGGTAAACCTGGCACTGGAAAGTATGTATAGATGTATGGATATCTATATATTGTATGTATGTCGGGTTTGACGAGTACGTAGACAGATATTAATGCACAGGGAATAAAATCCTTTTTGGCCTCATGCACGTATGTATGTATGCAAAAAAAAAAACGTCTTTGGAAAAATTCACGATAATTTCTTTGGGGTGTGGTTGGCAAAATATAGCCTGTTCTAAATTTGTAGCCATTAAACCTCTTGCTCAGAACATCACTATCTGTATATCTAATGTATGTCTGGTATGCATGTCTGTAGTAGCTCCATATTTATTTTTGTCTACAACAATTCCCGTACATATCAATTTATTTGTTTTTCCAACCACTAAACAAAATCTGAAGAAGAAAAATTCTGAATGAATTACTGGTGTTTGAAAGATAAAAAGAGCAGCCTAAATGGCGGTTTCTGTTTTTATTTCCCAAATTGTTAAAATTACAGCATTGTTGACCCATGATAGCCCATAATAGATAATATGAGCAGCAAGTGAAATGCACTCACTTAGGGTTGGCGCCGGCACTGGGATAAGATCTCAGAACCTACCAGCATCATATGTAGCCAGTGGATTAACCACTACTTACGTTAAGTTCCGCTGCTTTAGACAACAAAGGCACGTTTGTGAGAGCTAGCAATCGCTATCGCTCGCTAGACTGATTTTTACGCCTAACATCAGATGAAAGTGATATGATACAAGACGACGGTACCAGTCAAGTAAATTGCGAGCGCCGTGCCCCCGGAACACTCGAGTCTTTCTTACGTCAGAATTCCAATACGCTATTGCACGCACTGCGTTACTTAGCGACTAAAACAGTGTCAATTTCTTTGACATCTATCACATTTAAAATATAATTGTACGGACGGAGTAGTCACGATTCGTGTGGGAGGGTTGTATTGATGCTATTATTCGTGTATGTTCATTATTAGAATGTCAGACAGACAACTACATATTATCAAGACTGAAAGAAAGAGATGTTTTATTTAACGATCACTCAACACATTTTATTTACGATTATATGGCGTCAGACATATGGTTAAGAACCACACAGATTTTGAGAGGAAGCCCGCTGTCGCCACTACATGGGCTACTCTTTCCGATTAGCAGCAAGGGATCTTTTATTTGCTCTTCCCACAGGCAGGATAGCACAAACCATGGCCTTTGTTAAACTAGTTATGGATCACTGGTCGGTGCAAGTGGTTTACACCTACCCACTGAGCTTTGCGGAGCACTCACTCAGGGTTTGGAGTCGGTATCTGTATTAAAAATCCCATGCCTCGACTGGGATCTGAACCCAGTACCTACCAGCCTGTAGACCGATGGCCTACCACGACGCCACCGAGGCCGGTTGTCAAGACTGAAGATGAACATTCGTCTGTGTGTCACTGTGTGTGGGTCACTGTGTGTGGGTCACTGTGATTGTGTGTGTGTGTGTGTGTGTGTGTAAATACAGTCCTTGGCTTTTTAAAAACTATGGTGAGTGAAAAATCGCACACCTCAAAAGGCTTAGGCGAGTGAAAAATTACACTCGTCAAAATTGCTAAGGTGAGTGAAAACCAAACATTATTAATTTACAAAGTAATTGGTACATGTAAATGTAGAGATATATTTGGCAAAAATGAACAAACTAATTTTATGTTGTTTGGTTCATTAGTGTAGTCTTGACTTCTTTACCCTTTCAGGAATGGAGTTGTTAAAAAATGTCACGAGCAGTGCTATAGAAATATAATTATCACATACACTGATGCAGACATTTAATTTGATACACACGAGTATAGATACCTTTTGAGTGTCAGATGGTTTGATGAACGTGCAGCTAAACACGTGTAGGAATTGACTTATCTTGAATTTCATTATTGTGTACATCGAACATGATTAGGACAGCTGGGATGAAAAAACCCACTGGCTCTGGTCAGGTCAGGTCAGATCAGGTCATAGAGCTTTACGTGCACATTCAGAGCAAGCTGTTGTAACGCACGCCTGTCCTGGGCACAAGAGCCTTTCTGCCCAGGACAGGAAAGGTGGGGTGGGAGGAGGAGGGACGGCCTGCACTGGCTCTGAGGAGGTGGTTCAATTAGAACTATACGAACCAAGCATTTCAGGTGTGCACTACCGACTGAATTAGATCCCTCTAACATTAAAAAAAAAAAAACTCGTTTAACGTAGGCCTACAGTTAGTTCAGTTGATAGTGTTGGTTGGGGCATTGGTATTCACGTGGCATTTTTAATTCAACAATTATGTAACCAGTCTCCCTCCCTCAACAGTTTGTAACACGTCATTTGACCTACCACTGCCAGTTACGAACGGCTACGACATGTATTCGTTGTACAGTATAGCAATACTTTTCCAGTTTCCATTTTGTATTTTTATGGAATATTGTAAACCGCTAAAACTGAAATTTCATCTCCTTGATTATTGCATTAAAGTCAGGTTTTGACCAGTTGCTCAATGTTCCAGTCCCGTAAAGCTAATAAGCTAATAAACTGGTTAAAAGTGTGTGTAGTGTCAGAATGGGTAAGCGTGTGATAAGAGATTATAAACCTATAAGTAATTGTCGGGCTAAAGACATTTGAAGACATAATGTAATAGCACTAGCGTATAATTTTATCAAAGAGTGTAATTATTTACTATTGTGAAAAGAATCCTATCCTTTTAACACTCAGTGTCTCGTAGATTCTTTCCAGGTTTTGCGTAGACGGCTTTTCTACGAGAAAACCATGGCTCAGTGGTCGAAACAGTGGAATCTTTCAGCCTATAATTATATGGTTGTGATGTGTTTGGTGTCTCTTTCACCGATACACACACGAAGTGGTGAGGTCCACTTAAAAACAATAAAAGATCGAAACAAAAAGCAAACAAACCCCATCTCCCACAAAAACACACAACCCCCCCCCCCCCCCCAAAAAAAAAAAAAAAAAAAAAAAAATAAACCCACCCAAAACAAACAAACAAAACGGTACCCACAACTATTTCAGGCCTCAAAACTATGACTGAAATAGCTTTTAAGAACAATATAGAATGAACTATGCCTTAGAAATGACTGCTATATCTACCACAAAAGGCGTTGTGCTGAGGACGTAAGCTATAGTAACTGTCAAAGGCTTGACCCACATTAAATGGTCAAACAAGGATCTCTAGCTGCTTTCCGGTAGCAGTATCCTATGTGGCAACACCGGCCTCGGTGGCGTCGTGGCAGGCCATCGGTCTACAGGCTGGTAGGTACTGGGTTCGGATCCCAGTCGAGGCATGGGTTTTTTAATCCAGATACCGACTCCAAACCCTGAGTGAGTGCTCCGCAAGGCTCAATGGGTAGGTGTAAACCACTTGCATCGACCAGTGATCCATAACTGGTTCAACAAAGGCCATGGTTTGTGCTATCCTGCCTGTGGGAAGCGCAAATAAAAGATCCCTTGCTGCTAATCGGAAGAGTAGCCCATGTAGTGGCGACAGCGGGTTTCCTCTCAAAATCTGTGTGGTCCTTAACCATATGTGTGACGCCATATAACCGTAAATAAAATGTGTTGAGTGCGTCGTTAAATAAAATATTTCTTTCTTTCTATGTGGCAACAATGGGTTTCCTCTCTGTTTCAATCAGCTGTCGAAATAGCCATGTTAGACACCAAATAGCCGTAGTTTAAAAGTGTAGGGACATCGTTTCTTTTCCTTTCCCTTTCTTGCTTTGTTGACGATGACACCTCTTTAGTCCGTCCCATTCTCTTACACAATTTGTTTTTTTGTAAATAAGTTCAGTTTGGTTTGACGTAAGAATAAAAATAAACGTGTTTTTAAAAAAAACCTATTTTTGTGTGCAATTTGGAAAACAAATCTGTTCAGAAATAAATAACTTATATGAAGAAAAAGTCGTTCCCTTTGGCAAGGACTATAGCTTATACTGACAATGTAACCACTCCACATGTTGTTCAGACGCCGACATAGCCCGAGTACTCTGACTGTAAGAGAGCTAGACGGACATTTGGACATAAACACGCTCTCATTACAGTCAGAGACCAACCTATGTCTTTTTTTGGCAATTCCTGACTACCAAACGGTAGGCAACGATTCCCGCTCTAATACCACAACAATCCTATGTTTGACGTCAAATACCTTTACATCAATCATTTTCGAGTTAAGTGATACAAAAAAATCCACATATTAATCACTAATACACATACTACAGAAAGAAACCCGACAGCACCCACATTCAGCTACGCTTCGTGACACTCCGTCGCAACAATTGCAAAGCTCGGCGATCTATTTCGAGACTGGGCGATTCCGCCTTGTGCAGCAGTTACAGTGGTCGTCTCATATCAAGCGAAGTTACAACATGGAAGAGTTGGCTAATGCCGTTTTGGATGAATTTGGATTTCATTACGTCATTAAACCAAAACAATTACACATTATTGATTCCATTTTGAATTTGAAGGATACATTTGGGGTGTTATCGACAGGATACGGCAAAAGTATGTGCTACGTACTGCCTCCTCTTATGAGAGACCGGCCTCGGTGGCGTCGTGGCAGGCCATCGGTCTACAGGCTGGTAGGTACTGGGTTCGGATCCCAGTCGAGGCATGGGATTTTTAATCCAGATACCGACTCCAAACCCTGAGTGAGTGCTCCGCAAGGCTCAATGGGTAGGTGTAAAC
Organism: Gigantopelta aegis; assembly: GCF_016097555.1. NCBI lineage: Eukaryota > Metazoa > Mollusca > Gastropoda > Neomphalida > Peltospiridae > Gigantopelta > Gigantopelta aegis. Next base: position 65,629,119 of record NC_054702.1, read on the forward strand.
CACTTGCACCGACCAGTGATCCATAACTGGTTCAACAAAGGCCATGGTTTGTGCTATCCTGCCTGTGGGAAGCGCAAATAAAAGATCCCTCGCTGCCTGTCGTAAAAAAGAGTAGCCTATGTGGCGACAGCGGGTTTCCTCTAAAAACAGTGTCAGAATGACCATATGTTTGACGTCCAATAGCCGATGATAAGATTAAAAATCAATGTGCTCTAGTGGCGTCGTTAAATAAAACAAACTTTACTTTTTTCCTCTTATGAGACGACCCCTGTAACTGCTGCACAAGGCGGAATCGCCCAGTCTCGAAATAGATCGCCGAGCTTTGCAATTGTTGCGACGGAGTGTCACGAAGCGTAGCTGAATGTGGGTGCTGTCGGGTTTCTTTCTGTAGTATGTGTATTAGTGATTAATATGTGGATTTTTTTGTATCACTTAACTCGAAAATTATTGATGTAAAGGTATTTGACGTCAAACATAGGATTGTTGTGGTATTAGAGCGGGACTCGTTGCCTACCGTTTGGTAGTCAGGAAATGCCAAAAAAAGACATAGGTTGGTCTCTGACTGTAAGGAGAGCGTGTTTATGTCCAAATGTCCGTCTAGCTCTCTTACAGTCAGAGTACTCGGGCTAACGCCGACAGTGCCCCATCGTTTGTTCTCACACAATCTTTCTGCAATTGTAGTCACACCAAGGTCAAGGCTGTACGTTCACCTGAGAGAATCCTTGAAGTCATAACAGAGTCCGACAGAACGTTCCGTTATATGTCAAATCGCCGAATGGTGATTTCCAAACAGCTGCTTTGATCTTAATGAGTATAATGCAAATCTTGCACAGACACGCCATGCTCGTAGATTCCGTGTTGAGCGCCCCATGTGTCTGTGGTCGCGCGAATCTGACTGCCAGTGTCATCGGAAATAATCAAAGAAAGAAGTCTTTCCTGTTTCTGGTAACGAGGTGGATTGATTAGGTGCACACACTGTTGCACGAAGCAGTGAGGCCAACGGGGCCGTCGACGTAGAATGGTATATTAATAAAGAAATAAAGACACGTTTTATTTAACGACGCACTCAACACATTTTATTTACGGTTATATGGCGTCAGACATATGGTTAAGGACCACACAGATATTGAGAGAGGAAACTCGCTGTCGCCACTTCATGGGCTACTCTTTACGATTAGCAGCAAGGGATCTTTTATATCCACCATCCCACAGACTACTTCGTAATAAATTTCTATGTAGGCATTTGTGTAGGCTACAGAAGCCACTATTTAATTCAATTCCTTTTTTCATAACTATATGAACAGTATAAATGAGTTAGACTTATCAGACGTTGTGAGCTATTTCCTTACAAAAGTGGACTGTTTCGAATTAATAATAAATTAAATAGGCAAAGG